>NW_028172050.1:0-29645 GCF_963971535.1 Notolepis coatsorum
CTTATCTGGGTTCATCTCTTGGCTCTGAAGGGCTTTGTTGTGGTAGGAGTGGGGGTCACTTGATTGGAGGTGTGTGTAAAATTTTATGGCTCGCTTTTGAATTTGAATGATTAGGGGGTATTGGCCGAGTTCTGCCCTGCATGCATTATTGGCAGTGTGTCTGTGGACCTTAAGTAGGTTTTTGCACAATTCTGCATGCAGTACTTCTAATGGGTGTTTTTCACATTTTGGGAAATCTTGGTTAGTTAATGGGCCCCACACTTCACTGCCATATAATATTATTGGATTTATTACGGAATTTAGAATTTTGAGCCAGGTCCTAATTGGGATGTCAATTGGAATTTTCCTTTTGATGGCATAAAAAGCCCTTCTTCCCTTCTCCTTCAATTCATTCACAGCCATATTGAAGTTTCCATTATGATTTATTTTCAATCCCAAATATGGGTAGCTTTTTGTGTTTTCTAATATGTGTGTGCCTAATTTAAATGTATTATGTGAACTCTGAGACTCGTGTCTCCTTTGAAAGATCATGACGTTAGTCTTCTTCATGTTTACGTTCAGAGACCATGTCTGACAGAACTGGTGGAGGATGTCTAGGTTCTGTTGTAGACCCTCTTTAGTGGCTGACAGCAGAACCAGATCATCTGCGTACATCAGTAATTTTACATTGGTATCGTGCAGAGTCAGACCGGGTGCAGTAGAAAGTTCTAATAACTTTGCTAATTCATTTATATATATATTAAACAATGTTGGGCTTAAATTGCACCCCTGGCGGACTCCGCGACCCTGGGTGAAGAAATTTGTTCTTTTATTTCCAATTCTAACAGCACATCTGTTTTTTGTGTACATGGATTTGATCAAGTCATGTATTTCCTCCAACACCACTTTCTAGAATTTTGAAGAAAAGACCTTTGTGCCAAATTGAGTCAAAGGCTTTTTCAAATCGACAAAGCAGGAATATATTTTGTTTTTGTTCTGTTTTACGTGAATGTCAATTAGGGTTTTAAGAGTGTATATATGGTCAGAGGTACGATAATTTGGTAAGAATCCGATTTGGCTTTTACTTAGAACGCTGTGTTCTGTAAGGAATTCTATGAGTCTGGTGTTGATGATACTACATAGAAGTTTGCCCAAATTACTCGTCACACAGATACCCCTATAGTTTTTTGGGTCATGTTTATCTCCACTCTTGAAAATTGGGGTTATGAGTCCTTCATTCCAGACATCAGGAAAATAGCCTAGATTTAGTGTCAAATTGAATAATTTTCAGAGAGGCTTCAGCTAATCCAAACTCTGCAGCCCGACTGCTAACTAGAACCAAAAGGAGAGAGCACATTAGTCCAGTCTTAGCCGCTTTACACTGGCTTCCTGTAACATTTAGAATTGACTTTAAGGTCCTTCTCCTTACATACAAAGCTCTAAATGGACAGGGACCTAGCTACATCACCAACACTCTAATAAATTACACACCAGCAAGAACACTGCAATCATCAGCTGCTGGACTACTAGAGGCTCCCAGAAGCAGTCAAAAGAGGATCGGTAATGCAGCCTTTATCAACTATGCCCCAAAACTATGGAACAAACTACCCCAAAACATCAGGGAAGCCAACTCGCTAGACATCTTTAAAAGACAGCTTAAAACCTATCTCTTTGCTCAGGCATTTCACTGATAGATATCTGCTACCACCTAGTGGCAAGAGGAAACATCAGGGATATCCTGACACAACTTGTATTTATTCTTACCCTGCCTACTCTTTTACACTGCCTATCAAATTCATGTGTCGGTTATTGCACTTTTTACTTCTTACTGATGACTATTTTTAAACTGAATCATTTTAAACTATTCGTATTATTTGCTATGCTCGCTCATGCCTGTTTTTTTTTTTTTTTTTTTTTTTTTTTTATGTCCGTCGGTTAGTGCTGTAGCATTGTAGTAGAACCAGGTTAACTGTGTCCTGGCTGTAGTAGTAGAACCAGATTAACTGTGTCCTGGCTGTAGTAGCATTGTAGAACCAGGTTAACTGTGTCCTGGGTGTAGCATTGCTGTAGCATTGTAGTAGAACCAGGTTAACTGTGTCCTGGCTGTAGTAGAACCAGGTTAACTGTGTCCTGGCTGTAGCATTGTAGAACCAGGTTAACGTTAGGTTATGACTATAACCAAGTTCTGTTAGTTAGGGCGATGCTTGGCTTCGCCTTCTGCACTATCTCGCGTACGTGCACGCGTACTGAATAAACCACAAATGTACCTCTAATACCAGTATTAGTCTGACCACACCCCTCATCAGCTTACCTTCATAAGCAGGTGTGTGGTCACCTGCTCTCCTCCTTCCCAAGCTTTCACCACAAGGTGAGGTCAAGGGCTGCAGCGGCCGTCCGAAGCCAAGCATCGCCCTAACTAACAGAACTTGGTTATAGTCATAACCTAACGTTCTGTATCGTTAGGGCTCAGCTTGGCTTCGCCTTCTGCACAAGGGAGGCCAAGCGGAGCCACTTGGCTGACAAATACACCCCGCTGACAGCCCCCCAAAACCATCAGAACAGGGAGGGCCGAGCCCCCCCGACCCCCCCTAATGGAGGGTATCCCCCCTATTAGAGGCTTCACGGGAAGGCGACGGACCCGACCGTGCGAAGAGCTCTCAAGCAACTTAACGCACAGGGTGAGCAGACCGTGGCTTGACCCCACGACTACACACACGCACAACCCGCATGCCACCCGGGAACGAACGGAGGAACAACCTCGTTACTGCCCCCAGAATCACGGGGTCAAGGGCAAACCCAACCCCGTGGCAAGGCCGTAGCAGCGGAGCGCGAAGGAAGACCCAGACCCACCAAAGGGACTGGACCCCCGGAATGGGGGCCCGGAGAAGTCCATGATGCCAGCATCAAGACCCCACCAGGGGGGCACCTAGTGACCCCGCCCCTCACATCGCCAGCGTATTCGGACAAAGGCCCCTCAGCCGAGCGGGCCCTGTCCCCCTCAACAGCACACCGCCTGGAACACAAGCCCTGCAACAGGCAGACAGCATGGTCATAACACACAAGAGTTAACCAACGGAACAGGCAGTGCACCGGGGAAGACCAGGCAACAGGCTGTCAACCCAAGCCTGGAACAACTGCGGACGAGGCAGGCGCCAGAAAGGACAGCCGAAACAGCCGCCCCGGCGGAAGGGGCGTATGCTGGCGTTGTCGCATAACCAAGCTTTCAACAGCACGTCAGGAGCGGGATCCGTAGACCACACGGCCCCTGACAGCTGCCCACAGAAAAGCCCATACGATCGGCAGACGTCATGAACGTGCAGGGGCACCCTCAACCGGAGAACCGGGAGTTGACACTGCAGCAACACACCAGAGAACCAACCACCCAGGCATCACCCCATGCAACGGTTGGTCCCATAACCCCTCAGGAAAACCCCGAAACGCACCGGCGGTACCACCGCAGCCCGCGTTCCGGTTCCCAACAGGGCCATCCCGGGCCTACAGGTCAACGGGCATCACCCCGGACCGGGCCCGGCGATACGGGGAGCACAGGATCCCAAAGGAGGTTAACCCCACCCAACAGGCTCCTCAGCGCCAAAACGCAAGAGAAGAGCGTAATATGGAAGACCAGCCCCCAGCACCCCGCACTCGGTACCAACAAGGGGTCCCATAACGCACAACCCTGTGACACCCGGATCGACCTAGCATTTTTCCCCCCGAAAAAACCCTAAGTCCCTCAGGGTACCAGAACAGCAGATCTGCATCCCCAGCGGACAACGGGTGCACTGATCTGGACCAGCGCGACCAGAACCAGTCCCGTGCCCTAACCACGCCGACCTGCCAACCCCAGGAGAAGGGGCAGATATGCGCGTCTGATCCCAACATAAAAAGAAGGCGCCACCCAGACGTGTCGGTATGAACCGCGTCCGGCGGCCCACCCCTAGGGCGTGAGACCCTTCCCATATGCCCAGACCCATTCCGTCATCATCCCCTGACATGAACGGGAACCCATCGACAACACACAGGATGTCGGAAGAGGAAAAACCCCCATCCCAATTGCTCCATAAAAACGCTGTTTCACCAAAGCAAACGAGGCGCGCCAGTCAGCAACGGCCAAAGCACATCCTGAGCCAGCACTATGTGTGCGTTTGGACATACCCACATCAACAATAGGCCGGCTAGACCACCATATTGAATCCCCAAGACGCCCAGGGAAACGACAAGAGGGGCGAGATGCAATCAACTCCATGAATGAACATTCAACTCTTTATAAAATAAAGAAAAGGCATCACATGTATGACCTAACTGCACAGCTGGGAGTAAAAAACCCTGTGTTTTCACATGATTTTAATCCAGTCACTCCTCTTAATCAGAGTGTAAGACCAGATTCCCCCAGAAACACCTTCCCACATGAGACCACGGTCAAGAAAAAGATATGTAAACTGTGAGACACGTGACCAACAGACTCAAGTTTGACACAAAAACGAGCGCAGCAGGTTAAGTCCTGCGCTCTACCCTCGACATCTTTACGACACCAGCTCATGGAAGGCGTCGCCATAGCAACAACGCTATAACGGGCGGGGAAAACCCACCGGATCCTGTCATAACAGGAGTCGGTAGAATACCCCTCCCCCCCCCCCCCCTCCCCCGCCAAGCACTGGCTTGGCCCTGACTGGCTTAGCAGGAGGGTCAACAACCTCTAAACCAATCAAGTGGGTAAAGGAGGGGTTTATCCGACACCCCCTCCCGAAAAACACACCTTCTATCCCTACACACAGAAAACAACCGTAGCCATTTTGAAAACCTCTGGTAGAACAAAACACATATAGCATAAGCTAATACAATGTTAGCTACCCACAAAGTGTAAAAGGGATTACAACAAAAAACACAAGTCGCCTGTGCGTGAATCCCATACCCGCAGCCTAAGCTATAGGAAGACGTTGAACGAGAGTAATGGCTAGGCCATGAAAAGTGTGTACGAGCATTACTGCAACTAACAACACAGCGTTGTGAACACATACTTAGTTAAAGCAATGGAACATCACCAGTTCTAATTGCATGTGGAGCATCAAGCTAATAGAACCTATTACCGAGTGTAAGTTGCAGACCTTGCTTAAAAACTCGTAACACAACACAACTCATTCCCCCAACGTAACAGGGTAGATTCATAAAACACAACCCCACCACATGATTTGTATTGAAGAAACACACAGTTTGTTCGGCCAACCACAGTCCCCCTTATATCAGGGAACTTTTTTATTAAATAAATAATATGTGATCAAGGCACAAAATCATAGGGGGGCCGGGGAGGGTGTAGAGGAGGGGACACAGAGGGGGAAAAGTCACTCAGCGGCGCCTGCCACCTCGCGCCGCTCGAGTCTGGCCACCCCGGGGAGCCCCGGAGGGACGGTAGTTTACAGTCTGCTGGACACGACGTTCCCTACCGTCTCCTCCGGTCTGGGATGGGCCGGCGGTGGCTGAAGCGTCGCCTCGTCTCCTAGCCCTCTTGGCAGGGCCAGCAGCGGCGGCGGGAGCAGTGGTAGCGGCGACGGAGACAGCTCGACGTCGCGGAAGCCTTCTGCCCCCACCGGCAAGGACGGGAGGCGGAAAATGGGGTTGGAGGATGGATCTCTCCTCTGCCATCTCTCTGCATGTTGAGGTCATCAATAGCAGGGCCTTCCCGAACAGGCCAGCGTCGGAGAGGTCGGCCGTCAGAAGAGGGGCTCTCTTCTTCTCAGGTACACGAGCCTGCTCCAGCCAAAGGTGACGCTGGCCCAGGGTGGCCAGGGCGCGCACTTTACCCATGGCTATGGCTAGCACCTGGGAGAGGTGCAGCACAGCTCCCGCAGCCTGGGTGATCTGATCGCACCTCACCTCGTTCAGATCCGCGCCGCCCGTCATTATCCCCGATACAAATCTAGCCAGGTGGGCGATGTTAGAAGCCGCAGCCAGCGACTGTGTACCGGCGATAAATGACTGGTCACCCCAATAAGCCAATCGCCTAGCCGACCTCCCCTGGAGGACCGGCTTGCATAGGGGCTCCCACACCATATCCGGACAGAGGAGCGCGGCCATCGGATTGTCAAGCCGAGGTACGCCCTCCCCCATACCTTTGACCAACCCCGACACCCGCGTAACTGGTACGTAGGCGGGAGTCAGTCCCATGATGTTGGAGACCGCCTGGCCCCGACGAACATAGGCCCCCATCGATGGGAAAAATGGGTAGACAACGTCCACCCCTCTCACCGGGGGACGCTGCCAGGGATGGCCTATGAGGTCATCAGGGACAGGAGCAGGCAATGGCTGCGGCAGCGGCACACCGTTTGCAGCGGCGGCTACCGCCATGAGCTCGGGAAACAAGGCCCGCAGTTCCCCCTGCGGACCCTCCTCCACCGACCCCGCATCCCTCGCATACAGCAGGCTGCGACTGGTCAAGGAGCCACAATCCGATGCGGCCGACAGTAGGGCATCCTGTTGATGAGGCCAAGGTGGTTCCCCGACATCCTCGAACAAGGCGCCCCGTGGAGCCATTTCCCCCCACCCCGGGGTCTCCGGAGGAGGGATACTCTCCTCCACGGGACCATCATACAAGAACCCGTCCGCCTCCTCCATGAAGTCTTCAGTTTCCATCAGAAATCCAGAGTCGGACGCGGCCTCGCTGGTCTCCAGCAATTCCCCAAACCCAGGCCGTTCGCGTCTGCACGCCACCATGTGACGACGTGAGCGAGCAGACGCAAAAAGTTTTCGTCGCAAATCCCCTGGCTCTAAGACAATCCCCCGTTCATCAACGGGCGATTCCCCAGAAACAGAGGAACCAGAGTCGAGATCAGGCCATCGCCGGAGCGACGGCTCCGAACCCTCGGCTCGTCGGTGAGGAAAACTATCCACCGGCAGTCTCCCGGGCTGGGTCGGCAACCACGAGAGTGGCAACAGCCCAGCACCGGAACGCACGACGGAGGCGGGAATGGAGAATCGGTGGTGAAGAGTAGGTCTAGCGGGTCTACTCTCCGCGGAATACATTATGACCCAAACCTTTTTCTTATATAAACAAGTGAGAGAAGAAAAAGGTTAGGCACAATGTAAACCTAGTCACAACTCTTTTCAACTTATCAACGACACGTCAAGTGGGGTACTACCGAGGCACTTCCTTGTGGTGAAAGCGAGAAGGAGGAGAGCAGGTGACCACACACCTGCTTATGAAGGTAAGCTGATGAGGGGTGTGGTCAGACTAATACTGGTATTAGAGGTACATTTGTGGTTTATTCAGTACGCGTGCACGTACGCGAGATAGTGCAGAAGGCGAAGCCAAGCTGAGCCCTAACGATACAGAACTGTGTCCTGGCTGTAGCATTGTAGAACCAGGTTAACTGTGTCCTGGCTGTAGTAGCACTTTTAATCTTATGCTTATGGCAGATCAATCAGCATGGATTGTCTGTAAACTTTTAATTACTGAATAGAGAGCCTATTAGGATGCTAGATCCTAATGTGAACCAGGTTAACTGTGTCCTGGCTGTAGAACCAGGTTAACTGTGTCCTGGCTGTTAGTAGAAACACTATGCTTATGGCAGATCAATCAGCATGGATTGTCTGTAAACTTTAATACATGGCAGTTTGGTTTGTTAGAACAGACTGTCTTCACTTGCTTATGGCAGATCAATCAGCATGGATTGTCTGTAAACTTTCACTTGCTTATGGCAGATCAATCAGCATGGATTGTCTGTAAACTTTATGCATTGTTGTCAATTGCCATATCTTGCTATGCTCGCTCATGCCTGTATTTTTTATGTCCGTTCTATTTTTTTTTTTTTATATTTTTTTTATTATTGCAAAACAAAAATTATTAAAAGTCAGTACTCAACACACAATGCATAATGAAACTTTCAGTAAAGGTGGTTAAAATATATGCAAGTACAGAAACAAGATAAAACAAAAATAGTCTATAATAACATTTTAACCGTATACAGTGTATATCCAGCGAAATTACAATTATATAAATGTTAGTATATAATATACCCCTAATACCTATTTTCTAAAACCCTACACACATATGCTCCAGCTCGAACCCCCCCCTCCCGGACCCCCTCTTGGATAGTACCTCCATTATCCCTCACTCCTAACCAGACACTACCATTATAAGCTAGCTTTTATTCTCTCCACCACTTCTAACCACATTGACATTTTGGATTCATTGAGACCCAGAATTCTTGCTGTAGATATTTCTTGATATATCACATCGAGATATGTAAGAAACCACACTTTTCGGCACATTTTTTCCGGTTGAAACCAACGTGATGCGATCAGTTTTTTAGCTACTGTGATACCCGATAAAACCAATCTCTTTAGTTGTGGATTCACTGCAAACTCAAAAACATCATTCAATAGTAATACCGAGGGGTGTACAGGTATATTCCAAGATACGAGTATTGATAATTGTTGGGACACATCTTTCCAGAATGCCTTAACATATCATTGCAAAAAGATCTATCTGGAATATTCGGGGTTTATCGCTCAAATGCCCTGGGTCTCTTAGATCATTCTGGAACATAAAAATAGTCTATTGCACTAGTATACTCTACAACCTTCTAGAATATAAGGCACCATGACAACGAAGGCCTACAACTCTAACAATAAACATCCGGTGTGTATACACATAGCAGATAATCAATTGAATGAAGTTCAATCAGTCCTTAACAATACTTAAAAAATTAACCACACCTAAACGTATGAACACTACAAGGTTATTCTAACAATTTAAGTAATCACTCCATTGATGGTGACTGGCACATTGAAGCTCTAAAAGGCTCTGCTTTTCTATCTTATCTAATCTGTTAATTCGGTTCTAGTGGCTTCTCCACGTTAATAATTATTCTATCTCTCATTCCTTATCTATATCTTTCCTTTAATTTTTATTTTATTTAATTTTTTCTTCTCATTACTCTATTTTTTATATATATTTTAACTTACATTGTTCTTTTCCACTGTTCTTCACATTAAGGTGTCAATATTGCTCTACAATCTTTTCCTTTTTTCCTTTTTTCCCACACGTTAGTAGAGGGTTCAAATGAATATGTCGATGAAAGTTTGTTCTCTTTTTTAATTTTTAATTTTTTGTCATTTATCACAATACTTCATTACAGTAAGGGAAGGTGCAAGACCAAAAGCGACATTCTATTGCAATAGAATGGAAATGTTAGATCCTATGGCAATTAGCATAGGAAGATTAAGATTACAATGCTCAGTTTGGGCAATCCGGTGGACTATGGGAGAAAGTCAATCGCGGAGGATGTGTTTTTGGAACACAGGCCTGTACGACTTTCTGGGTGAGGGGAAAATAGGGGATTTTTATTTGTATATATATATGTTTTTAAGCTCAGCTCTCAACGGGACCTCATTAATTGGATGTACATCTATTGTAGCTTCGCACTCCAGAAGCATTACTGTTGTGAAGGGCCAGATTAAACCGAATATATATATTTATTTATATATATATATTTAATTGTATTTGTATATTCTCTAATATTCCCTGATATCCCTTGTATATTCCTTGTACAATATGCATTGAATATCCATTCTAGCCTACTGAACATCCCATAATAGTCTCCATTCTACTATTGGTCGAGACCTTGGTGCCAGGCTGCCATACCCCTCAGACCCAGTTCAAACGTACCGCTCCACATGTACGAACAAGTCCTAGTTCCGCGTAGGAATCTGGCTACCGCACCACTAATGGGACTATTTGTTCATAGTGCGTATATATACTGCGCTACTAAAGTAGGACTTTCTTTTCAGTCCAGTTTCTTACCCTCCAATAGAGTCACAGACGTAAAGCCTCCCCGCGACGCCACGTGTGGGAGTAAGGCCAAGTTCGCCTACCATCGGTATTGAGACATCGTGTATATTAATATTTGAATAGTCATATTTGGCACTATATCGTCGAGTTGGACGTAGTCTATTAAGCTAATAATAGTCTGTTAATATATAGTGCTTCGTGCGGTGAGAATGGATAAAGACCCCCGACACTGCCGTGTGTTGGAAACCCCCCCCCTGGAGAGGACGCAAGGTGAGGAGACGCTCTGCAAGACGAGGTCGCTTCACGTCTCTCCCCCGTGGACCGGAGAGAGCCGGCCCACAAAGAGTCCACCTGCTTTCATCTGTGGTCCAAGGATCGCCGGCGCATTGAACGGCACTACAGTGGGTTCACCTGGGATACCCTTGGCCGGACGAGGCAGCCGGATTCTACCCCCCCCCCCCTCCTACTCCTGTCGGCTTACAAGCGACCGGATTAACCCCCTCTAGTGTATCTAGTATATAATCATTAAAGTATTATTGCTGTTATTCCTTAACTATTCCAGGTCGTATATTTACCACCTGCGCCTTCAGAGATTGGACATTCTCTATTGATATACCGACGAATAGTCTTTGCCATAAAAGTGCATACTATTTCAATTCATAAATGTAATTAAGTGATTAAGTGCTTGTTCTACACACCATCGCTGTGTAGAAATAAAGACCTGTTTCGACTTCGTACATTTGTGTTGGATCCGTTTCATCTACGTGAGAGTGTTTATGATAATATATTTATGCCGTGTACTGGGTGGCCGAATATTAAGTACAAAGGTAGTGGTAGTAAGTATCATATCTAGTAATACAGTCAGGGAATTGTACCCCTCAGTTACAATTGGTCCTTCGAGCCGGAGGGTAATTAGTGTAATATTAATATAGTGTTATTAATATTGAAATGGCCTATGATGAACACTCCACGAAACGATCCTCCTAACCAACGCCCGCAGCGCGAACGACGGCTCCCTCAGTACTTAGAGGCTTACGCTGTCAGTCAACAACCTAGTCTTCTACTAACAGTAAACGCGGTAAAACTAGAAAGTAAAAGTATGTCTAACCCCAACGCCCAGACTACCCCGACCATAGAGGCCCCTACGGGCTCTAATGTAACTGACCAAGTTCACGGTGGGGACCAGTGGGAACCAGACATGACTTCACACCCCGCCAGTACTGAAGAAGTAGTCCCCGATGAGTCCCGGGAGGAATACAACGCTACCGAGAGAGAACTCGGCACGGAAGAAGACGGGGAGAGCACCGTGGAGATAGAACTCCAAGGCTCCGCAAGGAGTACCCCGAGGGAAGGCTCCCCTACACAACCGCCTTCTCCCAGCGAGGCAGAGAGGACCCTACAGCAGGCCTTCCTCATCAGCCTGAACGCCGCTGCTGAACGCGACCGACTGCAGATCCAGCAGCGAAGCGAACACGAGCAGATACGTCTAGAAATAAGACGCATTCAGATGGAAGAGAATGTGGCCCGAGAACGAGCCGGTGCTCAACGGGACGCAGCGCGCGACAGACAGCAGTCGCAACTAATAGAACAGCTGATCAGACGGACAACACCCTCTCCCTCCGCCAGAGGCTCCAGGAACTCGTCTAGACACACCTCCAGGGCGGCATCCCCTAGCCGAGTAAACAACCCTGAACTTGACCAACAGACGAGGTCTATACCCCCCACAGACCACCTCCCCCCACCGGTCCAAGCGAGACCTAGCAACCGGGAAGGAGCAGCATATCCTGTGGAGAGGCTAAACCAGAGACTACAAGCACTGGATGACCTAACTGAAGACGAAGAGGAAGAGGAGGAGAACCACGCCCGAAGACAGCACAGTACTCTACCGGACCAGGAGGCCCGGTACAGCCCAGGCTATACTCCCGCGGAGCTGCGCTACAGACCCCCGACTCTATACCCGGGTGAGCACGACGCACGACCCGCACCGAGGAACAGCACCTGGACAAGCGGGCCATGGTACACTGCCGGTACCAGCCCATACCAAGGAGCGGGAGGAGACTCGCCTAGGAGGCCTCTCCCCCAACGCTCGCCGATGTATCCACAGTCAGCGTCATACATTGGCACGCCTATGGTACCCGACTTCACCCAAGAGAACCGGGCCCAGTATACAGAACTCCGCATGTGTCTGGAGACCATGTTGGTGGATGTATTGGATGAACGCCACAAATACGCCATCCTACTGAAGCACTTAAAGGTACCCCGCGCACATAATATAGCGCTCGCCTACGCGACTTCCACCACCCCATACACAGCAGCGCTGGTAGCATTGGACCAGAGGTATGGGCGCATATGGGATTACGTGATCCAGGAGATCCGACACATCGACCGCTTACCCCCAGCAATAGACAATCGAGCACTGGACGACCTGTCCATCAGAGTGCAGTCCCTGGTAGGGATGTTGGGAGCGCAAAGAGAGAAGGGGAGGCATGAACTTTACGCCAACTCAAATGTGGAAAGGATCCTGGAGAAGCTGCCGCCCGCTCGTCAGGAGCGCTTTAGGCGGCAGAGGGACCACAGAGACCCGAATGGCCCCGAACCGAACCTCCTCGATCTAGCAGACTTCCTGGCGAGAGAAGTCAGCAGCCTACGGCTAGATACATTCGGACGGAGCACCCCTGGCTCCAGAGAAGGAACCAGACGACTAAATGATGGAAGAAGATCGGTGACTGTGATGCACCAATCGGAGTCAGTACCGAACAGCAGGAGCCACAGTACCCCCTCCAGAACGGAGAAGTGGAAGATAGTGTGCCCCTACTGTGAGAAAGAACACTGGCTAGCGCAATGTGACTCCTTCCCCAAGCTGAACGCGGAGGAAGCAGGTCAATGGATAAAGTCCAACAAGCGCTGTTTTCGCTGTGCGCGCTCACACATGGCAGCCGAATGCCGCTTAAAGAAAAGGTGCACCAAGTGCGATGGAGCCCATCTGGACATACTTCACGACAGTAACAGACGGCGCCCTTCACCTGCACCATCCAGCCGCAAAGCGAGCGTCATGTACATCGATCCCGCCAGCAGCAGTGGAGCCCGAGTACTCCTAAAAGTAGTGCGTGTGACACTAAGCTACCAGAATAAAGTCCTGGACACTTACGCCGTCCTCGATGACGGGTCAGAGAAGACCCTGCTGCTCGCCTCCGCTGCGGCCCAGCTAGGGCTGCGGGGAAGCGAAACCCAAATGACAATTCGGACAATAAGACGAGATTTGAAGACGATAAAGGGCGAGAATGTCTCATTCTCTATCGCAGCAAGCGGCCAGCCTGAGCGACGGTACCAGATTGCAGACGCTTTCACCAGCCAAGAAATAGGACTGTCGCGGTACACATACCCCGTCGCCAAGCTGATGGAGAAATATGCACATCTGAGCAAGTTACCGATCCCGCTCATAGACAATGCTATGCCGACCGTGTTGATAGGCTCCGACCATGCAGACCTCATTGTCCCGATAGACCGGGTTCATACCGGACCCCGAGGCTGTCCTGCAGCAGTCGAGACCCGTTTGGGATGGACTCTCCAAGGCCCGCTCGCCAAATCTCTCAACCGAAGTACAGCCACTAGATGTCTCCACTCCCGAGTCACAGAGGGAGAAACCGCACTCCTGCAACACGTAGAGCGGCTATGGACCTTGGAACAAATGCCCTTTAAGAACGGAAAGAAAGACATTCGCTCTAAAGATGACATTTACGCCATTCACCTCCTCGAGACAGGGACCAAGAGAGTCCCGGTCAACGGCGTGTTGAGATACGCCACGCCACTCCTGCGGCGAGAAGGAATGCCTACTTTCCACGCCAAGACAGACGCCACAGAACGGTACCTGCTGAACACGGAGCGGCGCTTAGCCAAGAACCCCGCCCAAGAGAGTGTATACCGCGCTGAGATTGAGAAGCTCATCACAGCGGGACACGTCACAAAGATGGACATTAAAGAGGCTGACCAGACCACTGAATCGTGGTACGTGCCCCACCACAAGGTCCATCACAACGGTAAAGACCGCATAGTATTTAACTGCAGCTACCAGATCGGATCCCAAAATCTGAATAAAGAGTTACTGCCCGGTCCCACACTCGGCCCCTCCCTACTCGGCGTTCTACTCCGCTTCCGCCAGGAAAAGGTGGCCATCAGCGGGGACATTAAAGGAATGTTCCTGCAGGTGAGATTAGTAGAGGCGGACAAGCCCCTGTTACGGTTCCTATGGAGAGAGAAGCCAGGAGATGAGCACCCAGCCATCTACCAATGGGAAGTCCTCCCCTTCGGAACGACGTGCAGCCCCTGCTGTGCGACATTTGCACTACAGAAACATGTAGCAGAGGACCCAGCAGCGGACGAAGAGGTCCGACACAGCGTAAAGAACAGCTTCTACGTAGACAACTGTCTACAAAGCCTTTCAACCCAGGAAGAAGCCGAGGCTCTCCTGATTAAACTCCGCGCCTCATTGATCAAAGGCGGCTTTGATCTCAGGCAGTGGGCCAGCAGCGATCCGCAAGTACTGCGCAGCCTCTCCTCCGAGGACAAGGCAGCCAGCAGCGAGACCTGGATGGCTACAATCCCGGGAGAAGCCCAGGAGATGACCCTGGGATTGGTGTGGCGATTCAAAACAGATTCGCTTCACTACAGACACAAGCCCCTGACTACGGAGCAGGGAAGGCCGGCGGCGGCGCCGACCACCAGACGAAGTGTGTACACAACACTCGCCCGACAATATGACCCGCTAGGATGTATTCTACCGTACACCACCAGGGCAAAAATGATTGTACGAGCATTGTGGGACAAGGACCAGGGCTGGGACGACCCCATTCCCGCACACCTTGCATCCACCTGGAGAGAGTGGGAGATGGAGCTCCACTCACTCCCAGGCGTTAATATGCGCCGAAGCTACTTCCCACCCACGGTGAGGCCAGAGACATGTAAAATGGACTTACACGTCTTCAGTGACGCCTCAGAGGTCGCATACGGATCAGTAGCCTACTTGCGGGCCCAAGACCAGGGGGGAGAGATCTACACCGCATTTGTCCTCGCCCGCTCGAGAATAGCCCCACGCAAGCAACAATCTATCCCACGTCTAGAGCTCTGCGCAGCCCTAGCCGGAGCGCACCTAGCCACGCTCATCCAACGTGAGCTCACCATACCGGTGTCTAGAACAATCCTGTGGTCAGATTCCACGACGGTACTCGCCTGGATCAAATCGGACTCATGCAAGTACAAAGTCTTCGTGGGAGTCAGAGTCACCGAGATTCAAGACTTAACCGAAGAGTTAACCGGAGAAACAGAGTGGCGCTACGTTGATACAAAACAGAACCCAGCTGACGTCATCACCCGGGGGATCCCCCTGGATGACCTCACCCGTCGCAATGTCTACAGTGACGGCCCCGCATTCCTAAGACTCCCGGAAGGACAGTGGCCCATGCCTATCCCGAGGGAAGCAAGTCCAGAGGAGGTGGAAAATAAGAAGTCTGTGTTCTGTGGATTGAGCACCGTAGCCTCCACCGACCCTAACATAGACGATTGCACGTCCATAGAGAGTGCACAACAAAGAACATTCCTGCGGTACCACCCGGAGTGCAAGTCCCCCGCTGATATGTCAGCAGCTAACTACGAGGAAGCAGAATTGCTTCTACTGCAGCGAGCCCAGAGAGACTCGTTCCCCGATGAATTGGCCTGTCTACAGGGAGGAAAGCCCGTCCCATCCGACAGCAGATTAATTCATCTGGCCCCCGAGAGCGACGCTCATACCCTCATCAGAGTGGGTGGTCGCCTACGCAGAACCCCCAACACACTCCTGATGGGGCGGCTAGATCCTGCATTACCCCAGACAATGTACCGGCCTGAAGAAGCGAACGGCCGACGAATGTGGAGGTACAGCCAAGTATTAGCCGACAAGTTTTGGAACAGTTTCCTACTGCACTACCTACCGTCTCTACAGACCCGCCAGAAGTGGGTAAAGGAGAGAGACAATTTGACAGAAGGAACAGTCGTCATGATTATTGATCAATCACTGCCCAGAGCTATGTGGCCGGCCGGCCGCGTAAGCAAAGTGATCACCGGTGCCGACGGCAAGGTCCGAGCAGCTGAAGTGCTCGTCCAGGGTCGCACTTACACCCGTCCCGTGGCAAGGCTCATAGAACTGCCTCGACTCCCAGACACAATCGATGATGACCATGACCCTACAACCCTATGACTTTGTGAAGTTGACTGACCCCTACAGCAAACCCTTATGTGTAAATAGACAACGCGATTAATCTGTCTCTGTTTAACTGATTAGGTCTGGGACCTATTCAGGGGGTGGCTGTTGTGAAGGGCCAGATTAAACCAAATATATATATTTATTTATATATATATATATATATTTAATTGTATTTGTATATTCTCTAATATTCCCTGATATCCCTTGTATATTCCTTGTACAATATGCATTGAATATCCATTCTAGCCTACTGAACATCCCATAATAGTCTCCATTCTACTATTGGTCGAGACCTTGGTGCCAGGCTGCCATACCCCTCAGACCCAGTTCAAACGTACCGCTCCACATGTACGAACAAGTCCTAGTTCCGCGTAGGAATCTGGCTACCGCACCACTAATGGGACTATTTGTTCATAGTGCGTATATATACTGCGCTACTAAAGTAGGACTTTCTTTTCAGTCCAGTTTCTTACCCTCCAATAGAGTCACAGACGTAAAGCCTCCCCGCAACGCCACGTGTGGGAGTAAGGCCAAGTTCGCCTACCATCGGTATTGAGACATCGTGTATATTAATATTTGAATAGTCATATTTGGCACTATATCGTCGAGTTGGACGTAGTCTATTAAGCTAATAATAGTCTGTTAATATATAGTGCTTCGTGCGGTGAGAATACTACCGTAGTCAGTACCCCATCGTTTCGGGCAGAGAACTGGCTGCTTACCCAGGGTGGTTGACCCCATGTGAAGCTGCACCCGAGGAGCCCCAGAGCCGACGAGCGAGTGGACCTGTATACCGGATTATTCTACCGACGACAGCTTGCCTTCCCAGGCACGGATTATGCTTTGTATACTTTGATTATTCCATGGATAAAGACCCCCGACACTGCCGTGTGTTGGAAACCCCCCCCCTGGAGAGGACGCAAGGTGAGGAGACGCTCTGCAAGACGAGGTCGCTTCACGTCTCTCCCCCGTGGACCGGAGAGAGCCGGCCCACAAAGAGTCCACCTGCTTTCATCTGTGGTCCAAGGATCGCCGGCGCATTGAACGGCACTACAGTGGGTTCACCTGGGATACCCTTGGCCGGACGAGGCAGCCGGATTCTACCCCCCCCCCCTCCTACTCCTGTCGGCTTACAAGCGACCGGATTAACCCCCTCTAGTGTATCTAGTATATAATCATTAAAGTATCATTGCTGTTATTCCTTAACTATTCCAGGTTGTATATTTACCACCTGCGCCTTCAGAGATTGGACATTCTCTATTGATATACCGACGAATACTCTTTGCCATAAAAGTGCATACTATTTCAATTCATAAATGTAATTAAGTGATTAAGTGCTTGTTCTACACACCATCGCTGTGTAGAAATAAAGACCTGTTTCGACTTCGTACATTTGTGTTGGATCCGTTTCATCTACGTGAGAGTGTTTATGATAATATATTTATGCCGTGTACTGGGTGGCCGAATATTAAGTACAAAGGTAGTGGTAGTAAGTATCATATCTAGTAATACAGTCAGGGAATTGTACCCCTCAGTTACAATTACCAAAAACTACACAAAAACATGCATAGATTATGGCTAGTTTGAATATAATGGTATGGAACACCGGTGGGATAAACAAACAACACAAACGCAAAAGCGTGCTCACACTGATGAAAAAAGAACATGTGGACGTGGCTCTATTAAGCGAAACGCACATTTTAGAGGAAGACATAAATACGTTAGCGGATAACATATACCATAATATTAGTCACTCTTCTTTTGTTACGAGAACTAGAGGGGTAGCCATAGTCGTCAGACGCAAATTAAATATCGAATTGAAAGGGGTATGGTCGGATGCTGAGGGGCGCATAACTATAGCTAGGATTATACACAATAACAGGAAAATTGCGTTGGCAGCGGTATATGCCCCAAATTTGTACGAAGTGGGTTTCTTCACTTCACTAACCGGAGAAATGTTAAACCATCCCGAGTACTCATATATAATAGGTGCGGATTTTAATGCCATTTGGAACCCAAGGATGGACAAAACTTACCTTACCTTTTCCAGCGAACAAAAAAATTCATCTAAAGCATTAAAAGATTGGTCAAAATCAACAGGGGTAATTGATTTATGGCGTTCACTTAATCCCATGACCCGCAAGTACTCCTGTCGTTCGGCGAGACACAACACACTATCCAGAATTGATTACGTCTTTGCATCCCCGAGAATATTTGATAAATATGAAGTGGAAATGACACCCAATGCGCTATCAGATCACTGCTACTTAATCCTGAAAGCAACATTTGGTACACTATCTTCCCGGGCCCCAAGATGGCGTTTTAATTCTATGCTGCTTAACAACAAGGAATTCATTACACAAATTAAAGAAGCTCTCACAGTATTCCTACGGGATAATGCAAACTCGGTGCAAGATCCCAGAATATTATGGATGTCGGTAAAGAGTATGATCAAGGATTTCACGGATAGATTTTCCTCCATATTGCGCAAAAATCAATGCACAAAACTGTCTGAAATGGAAACGCTTTACTCAACGCTTTTTAATTCTTTAAAATACAACAACTCTACTAGACTAGAAAACCAAGTTAACATTCTAAAGACAGAGATCAAAGCAATATACAGACAAAAATCGGAATTGCAAATACGCAGCACAAGACAACAGCAGTACTTCCAAGGATCTAAACCTAGTCACCTATTAGCCATGCGACTAAGAATTAATGCAACATTTGCAGATATAACTGCCATTAGGAAACAACAAGCTCTAGTAACAGAACCCAAAATAATAAACGATACATTCAAAGAATTCTACTCCGATTTGTATAATTCAGAAACGACCTTTGATCAAGACAAATTAGACACATATCTTAATCAAATTACTCTCCCTAAACTTTCGGAGGACGATGCTAAATAGTTAGAAGCACCGATCACATTAGAAGAACTCAAGAAGGCCATATCCGGAATGAAAAACGGCAAGGCTCCGGGAATTGACGGTATCCCATCAGAAATGTACATTTCTTGCTGGGACATATTTGGACCCTTATTACTAAATATGATCTTATACTCAGTCAAAGAGGGAAGCTTCCATAAACACCAAAATATCGCACTCATTTCAGTTCTTCACAAAAAAGACAAAGACCCCACTGAGTGCGGTAGTTACCGACCTTTAAGCCTCCTCGGAACCGATGTCAAACTGTACTCTAAGATATTAGCCATCAGATTGCAAAAGCATATGACGTCTTTAGTTCATCCGGACCAAACAGGCTTCATAAAAGGTCGCCTGATCAATGATAACATAAGGCGAATACTGCACGTACTAGATGCAGACAAAGAGAACACCACACCTAAGGCGATGCTATCCCTGGATGCTATGAAAGCATTTGACAGGTTGGAATGGTCGTTTCTATGGGCAGTATTAGAAAGGATGGGGTTAGGAAAAGGATTCATTGATATGATTAAAGTACTATACAAGGACCCATCGGCCAGGATTACAACAGGCACATTCATCTCCGATATCTTTCCGGTATCACGCTCAGCCAGACAGGGTTGCCCTCTTAGTCCCGGACTATTCGATCTATCATTAGAACCTTTAGCACAATTTATAAGACAATCCCAACACATAGAACCAATAGTAATCAAGGGCACACAACATAAAATTAGTTTATATGCGGACGACGTAATATTGTTCATGCAAAACCCCAACAACACATTGCCGCATATACTCAAGTTGATAGAGAACTTTGGTGATTTATCGGGATTTAAAATAAATTGGCCTAAGTCGGCTTTTCTTCCTCTTAACATCAGTGCAAAAAAAGACACAACCCTCCCAGGTGCGATACCCATGGTCAAACATTTTAGATGCTTGGGTGTGGAAATATTTCCCACCATAAGACAAACGGTGAAGCACAATTACACAAAAATACAGAACAAAATCAAAGACGACCTGGACAGGTGGGCAAAACTTAAAAACTCAGTACAGGCAAGGGTATCAATAGTTAAGATGGATGTATTACCAAGAATCAATTTCTTCAGCTCAATGCTTCCGTTACCTCCTCCAGAGGGCTACTGGAAAAGATTACAAACCTCCACATACAAATTTATTTGGAATAACAAACCACCTCGCATAAAAAGATCCACCGCACAGAGAAATAAAGCAGACGGTGGCATGGCAGTTCCAGATTTTTTACATTATTTTAAGGCCTTCACATTAAGACCATTGAAGATATGGTTTGACCCCCAGGCTTTGGTATCTTGGAGAGAATTAGAAGAAAACATAGTAGCCCCACAGAGACTGAAAGACATAGCACACACTAAACTTTCAATCAAGCATTGTGAGCGAGAATTTGGCCCAATAATTACCCATGCAATCAGAACATGGCGGGAAACACAAAAGAAATATCCTAACCCTCAAGAATGGCATAATCACACTCCCATATTCAATAACAATGCACTCTTAATGGGAAAACGCCCTATAAGATTCCCTATATGGGAAGAGCAAGGCATACACTCATTAGGGGATATTTTTAATAACCAGGGCCTCTGTAGTTATGTCGAAATATGCACAAAGTTTAACCTCACCGAGTCCACATGGCTTTTTTACATACAGTTACGACTTTGTCTGAGGTCTCACGGTGTTCCATTACTCATACCAATTGAACACCACAGATACCACAAATTTTTTTATGAAAGAGAAACATTGGGAGGTTTTGTATCAGGTTTTTATTATCAATTACTAACGTCCTCGTATGAAACCCTTCAACTAGACACTGTCTGGAGGAGGGATATACCAGACCTGGAAAATGACTTTGATTGGCAAGGAGCCTGGGCAAATGTCCGACTTACATCAAGGAACCCGGATCATCAACAAATCAATCTGAACTATATTCACAGGACATACTTGACTCCTATAAGGCTGTGCAAAATGGGGCTTAAACAAGACTCCAAATGCTCCCAATGTACAAATGGGGACGAAGGAACATTTATGCACATGTCCGTTCTATTTTATAATTTTTATTTTATTTTATTTTATTTTTATTTTACTATTTTTAAACTGAATAATTTTAAACTATTTTTACTATTTGTGTTACTGAAAACTGTAAGCGGAGAGCCTATTGGGATGCTAGATCCTAATGTGAAACACTGTGATTCTACCTGTCTATCTTTTTATGCTCGCTTATGCCTGTATTTTTTACTGTTGTGAAGCACTTTGAACTGCAACCTCTGTGTTTAATCATTTCATTTAATATGCCATCTGTACCACAGGCCTTTCTAGCTTTAAGGCACTGGAGTTTTGATTTCAGCTCTTGTTCTGTGATTGGGAAGTCTAGAGGGTTTTGATTATCCTTTATGGTATTTTCCCATTTTTGTAATTTTTCACATATCTGGCTGGTTTCCGTTTTTGTATTTAGGGGTACAGTTGTAAAGAGTGATGTGAAGTGGTTTGTCCAAACATCCCCATCTTGGATAGCCATTTCTTCCGGCTTGTCTTTATTCAATGAGTTCCAGTGGTCCCAGAAGGAGTTAGAGCTTAGAGAGTCCTCTATTTTGCACAATTGTTTATTTACGTGATTGTTCCTTTTAATTCTGATGGTCTTTTTGTAGTGTTTCAATGATTCACAGTATTGGAGGCGTAAGGTGTCATTTTGTGGGTTTATGTGTTTCTGGTTTGATATTTTTCTTAGCTGTGTTCTAAGAGCTTTACATTCTTTGTCAAACCATTGGTCCTTTTTAGTTTTTCTCTGTTTGTTACCTGACTTTGTTGCAGTTCTTTCAAATATATAATTGATGTGTTCTACAGCTAGGTTTACTCCTTCAACACTGTTAGAGTATGGCATGTCTGTCTCTGTCTCCCTCTCACTTTCTCTCTCTCTCTTTACTATAAAAATACATGCAAACACATATCTCAAAAGACGCACATACCACATGCACCTACCTACCTACACATATTATCTCACAGTTAAAATTTCTTTAACTTTTTTTTTTAACTTATCTCTCTTTTTCTCACGCATGCACGCACACACACACACACACACACACACGGACACATACATACAAACAACCATACTCTTTCTCTGTCTATCTGCCACTCTCTCTCTTTCTGTATCTCCCTGTCTCTCTCTCTGTGTCTCTCTATCTCTTTGTCTCTCTCTCTTTCTGTCTCTCTCTCTCTCTCTCTCTCTCTCTCTCTCTCTCTCTCTCTCTCTCTCTCTCTCTCTCTCTCTCTCTCTCTCTCTCTCTTTCTCTCTCTCTCTCTCTCTGTGCGCATGCGTGTGTATCGGAGCGAGTGTGTTTGGAGCGGGCAGGTTTGACTGAGCGGTTCGCGGTAACTTTCTGAAAGTTATTTCCATCTTCTATCTGTGTGTCTATTATATATGTACGTTTTGTTTGTCTTTTGTCAGTGTTGTTCATTTGGTGTGTTTTGGAGCGAGTAGCAGCCACCAGTTCTGCTGGTCGGTATGCCGCCCGCAGCAGCTATGAGTTTGGAGCGTCTGAAGCGCAGACACGCTATAAAGCTCTCCCCGGGACTGAATTGTACCGTAGAAGAGTGCGGGCTTGCGGTCGGGGCTATTGTGGGTCATGATAGCGTGAAATCTGCATCGCGGATGAATAATGCAGTTGTAATTTTTTTAGATTGTGTAGATAAAGTGAATTTGGTGGTGGAGCAGGGAGTGGTAATCAAAGACACTTTTACCCCCGTGTTTCCACTAGTAAGTCCTGCACAAAGAATAATAATTTCCAATGTTCCTCCTTTCATCAGAAATGAGGTCCTGGAAAGGGAACTGGCTAGACACGGACAGATAGTTTCCCCAGTGAAAATGATTTCTCTGGGTTGTAGATCCCCTCTGTTAAAGCATGTGTTATCTTTCAGAAGACAGGTTTTCATGATTTTAAAAAATGAAAAAAGTGATCTGAATTTATCCATGAATTTTAGAGTGGATGACTTTGATTACACTATTTATATAACTTCAGACACTATGAAGTGCTTTGGGTGTGGGCTGGACGGTCATATGATTAGGTCCTGTCCTACTAGGAGGCCTGGGTCGTCTGATCAAACACCGCCATCACCCAGTGCAGGTCCAAGTGGCTCGAGCACCAACAAGGGTCGAGAGAGAACCTCTGGGAGGAAAGGTACAAGAGAAGGTCTGGTGGAGAAGACAGGACAAGGTGAGAAGGTGCAGGGGGGGGGGAGAGGCCTGGTGGAGGGAGTAGAACAGGGTAAGCAGGTGCAGGAGGAGAGGAGAGGCCTGGTGGAGAAGACAGGACAAGGTGAGAAGGTGCAGGGGGAGGGGGGGGGTCTGGTGGAGAAGACAGGACAGGGTAAGCAGGTGCAGGAGAGGAGAGGCCTGGTGGAGAAGACAGGACAAGGTGAGAAGGTGCAGGGGGAGGGGGGGGGCCTGGTGGAGAAGACAGGACAGGGTGAGCAGGTGCAGGAGAGGAGAGGCCTGGTGGAGAAGACAGGACAAGGTGAGACGGTGCAGAGGGGGGTGGACCTGGTAGAGGAGGCAGAACAGGGTGAACAGGAGGAGGGGGTAGACCTGGTAGAGGGGGCAGAACAGGGTGAGCAGGTGCAGGAAGAAAGAGGTTTGGTAGCGGAGGCAGGATTAAATGTGAATTCTAATTGGAAAAAAGTGGAGAAAAGGGGAAGAGCAAAGGCTGTTGAGGAGATCACTGTGGTCGAGGAGGGTGAAGAAGTGGGAGGTCAGAAGACAGGGGTCGGAGGTGAAGAAAGAATCAGTTTGGGCAAATGCACTGGATCAGCTGCTGGAGAAGTAGAGTGTAGCATAAATGAGGAGGGAATGGAATTTGATGCTGATATTACCAAAATTTCCCAAAAAAGGAAAACTGAGGTCAGTCAATCTGACTCTAAAGCTAAAAAAGAGTGTCAACCTGAGCAGCAGGTGTAAAGCTGTTTGTTGAGTCCGCTAAGTGGCTAATGAAACGCAGTGACAGGAGTGACGAAGGTTTCTCTGATCAGGAGATTTATCGTTTAAGGAAACATGTGCAAAAGTCAAGATCAAAAATCTCCAATGATGGTTAAGTTATCTGGTTTCCTTTTATTATTTTATGTCCTGCAATTTGGATATTTTCTCATGGCAGAATTTAAAGTAGGTACCCTAAATTTAAATGGTGCAAGAGATGATGCAAAGAGGGCATCTCTTTATCAACTAATGGATTTAAAAAATATTGATGTGATGCTTGTCCAAGAGACACACAGTACTGAGGATAATACAGTGGCTTGGAAAAGGGAATGGAATGGGGAAATAGTTTTAAGCCATAACACCAGTACTAGTGGTGGAGTGGGGATTTTATTTTCCAGACAATTTTTGCCGCAGTCATGTGAGATTGAGGAGGTTGTAAAGGGACGTCTTTTAAAAGTAAGAGTGTTATATGAGAAGGTGAAAATGGTATTTATTGTTGTTTATGCCCCAAATATTGGTTTGGAAAGAATGTGTTTTTTAGATTTTTTGGCTGATGTTATTAAGTGTTGTGATAATGAAGAGTTTTTATTTCTGGGAGGGGATTTTAACTGTACTGTTAACCCCGTTTTAGATAGGAACCATCAAGAGCCTCACTCTGCATCTCGTAGTCGTCTCTCTAGGGTGATTGAGACGTATGAGCTGAGTGATGTGTGGAGACGAATGCATAAAAAGCAGAGGCAATACACATGGGTTCATACTAGAGATAATTTATTATCATTGGCCAGACTTGATCGGTTTTATTGTTTTAAACACCATTTTAGTGTTTTTAATAATTGTTATATAACCCCTGTTGGTTTTACTGACCATTCTCTTGTGTACTGTTCTGTTTTTATCAAGTGTGTAAAGCCACAAAGTGCTTACTGGCATTTTAATACGTCTCTTTTAACTGATACAAATTTTGTGGACGCTTTTACCTTCTTATGGAAGGTTCATAAGCAGACAAAGGCCAGTTTTATCTCACTACAGCAGTGGTGGGATCAGGGGCGGAGCTAGGGGGTGGCTACCTGGGCTCAAGCCCCGGATGTATTCTGAAAAGCCCTGAATCTATTTTAAATTTTTTTTTTTTTTTTTTTACAATTCATCATTGTTACATGAAAATATGTTTGCACCAGATTTAGCAGAAGCTAATTTCCATCTGTGGTCTATCCAGCTGCTAACTGTATTTGAGTGAGTTAAGTCTTGGTGTTATGGTAGACTCAGACCTAAGCATTAAATCACAATCAACAAGTTGACAAAAACTTAATTCTTCCACCTTAGAAACATAGCTAAAGTACGGCCATTTATAAATCAAAAGGACGCTGAAAACCAGATCCATGCCTTTATCTCAAGCCAACTCGACTACTGTAATGCACTCCTTACCGGCCTCCCGAAAAAATACGATGATAACTATTTTATTGCAATGCACTATTGCATTATTTTATTCTATTTTACTAACTATTTTATTGCACTGCACTATTTTACTTTGTATCAGTGAATCATAGACGCCTGGCCATAAGAGCATTCGGAGCATCTCTGCTCTCCCACTATTGAACTTGGGGGAGCAAAGGTATGATCTTGCTCCACCACTTTTTGATAATATGAAAAATATGATATATCCCCCCCAAATATATAAATCTAACCATAACTACGTTATGGTTAACTGAGTTTTATAGTGAAAAGAGCAGCTTTATTGGTCAAGATTGAAGGCTCTATATTGCAGGAAATTGCACGTACAGGTTCATTAAATTCAAAAAAAATCTGTCGTGAACCAAACCACCCCTTGCCTGACCTAAAAATTTAATAATAAAAAAAAAAAAACGATAAAAAAAAAAAAAAAATGGGGCCCATCTGGGCTAAGCCCCAGATCTCCTACAATCCTAAATCCGCCCCTGGGTGGGATGTGGGGAAGTGTAAAATTAAGCAGTTCTGCCAACAGTACACTCTAAATGTTACTAGGGATATCGCCAGGTCTATGAAGGCTCTGGAGATTGATGTGGAGGAGCTTCAAGAGCTAGCAGAATCCACAGGAGATCGAGGCCATATTGGAGCTCTCAAAGTTAAAAAGTCTGCTCTGGCTGACCTGTTAGGTATTTCAGCACAGGGTGCTCTGGTGAGGTCACGTTTCAGAAACATCTCAGAGATGGATGCATCTTCCCGTTTTTTTTTCGGTCTGGAGCGCAAGAATGGGCAGAAGAGGCTCATCCACAGCATGCGCTCAGACACAGGTCAGATACTGTCTGAGTCCACTGACATCAGGAGGCATGCTGTGGGTTTTTATAGTAGCCTTTTCCAGTCTGAACTTGGAGAGGAGCAAGAGGAATCTCATGGTTTCTATGAAGGCCTACCAAAGGTAGAGAAAGAGTCCAGTGCAGAGTTGGAGGCGGATGTGTCTCTTGATGAGCTCCATACTGCCCTGCAGAGCATGGAAAATGGGAAAGCTCCGGGTATAGACGGATTACCTGTTGAGTTTTATAAGACCATGTGGGCAGTGTTGGGAGAAGATCTCCTGATGGTGCTCGGAGACAGTCTTATTGGAGGGCAGCTGCCGCTGAGCTGCAGGAGGGCAGTACTCACACTGTTGCCAAAGAAGGGATACTTAATGGAGATCAGGAACTGGAGACCTGTCTCACTTTTGTGTACAGAATACAAGCTCCTCTCCAAGGTGCTAGCTACCAGGCTGAGAGAGGTAATGGGGCAGGTGATCCATCGTGACCAGACCTATTGTGTGCCTGACAGGTTGGTCAGTGACAATGTGTTTCTGATTCGGGATTTTTTGGACATCTCTAGTGCATTGGGTTTGGAAACTGGTCTTATTTCCATAGATCAGGAAAAGGCTTTTGACAGGGTTGAACACCAGTACTTGTGGAAAACTCTAGAGGCCTTTGGTTTCGGCCCAGGTCTCATAGCCAAGATCAAGGCCTTGTACAGTAACATTGAGAGTGTGCTTAAGATTAATGGTGGTTTGAGTGCTCCTTTTAAAATCCAGAGGGGTATTAGGCAGGGGTGTTCATTGTCGGGAATGCTGTATTCCCTGGCATTTGAACCCCTGCTACACAGGCTCAGGGCAGGCATCTCGGGGGTAAGTGTCCCTGGTTGTATTGCACCTTTTAAGCTTTCAGCATATGCAGATGACTTGGTTATTTTTTTAAATAAACAAGAGGACATCAATGTGTTAGTTGAAAATGTGGGACGTTTTGCTTTGATTTCCTCGGCTAAGGTCAATTGGGGGAAGAGCGAAGCAATCATGGTGGGTACGTTGTGCAACAGACTCACTTTACCAGGGGGCCTGCATTGGAAAAAGGGAGGTTTCAAATATCTGGGAGTGTTTTTAGGGGATGAGACTTTTAAAAGGAAAAACTGGGAAAATGTACTGGAAATAGCTCAAGGCTGTTTAAAGAAATGGAAGTGGATTGTGCCAAACATGTCGTATAGGGGCCGTGTTCTGGTAATCAATAACCTAGTGTCTTCTAAATTGTGGCATCGTCTGATGTGTGTTGATCCCCCAATAGACCTTCTCCCTAAACTTCAAGCTTGTTTTTTAGATTTTTTCTGGGACAAGCTGCACTGGGTGCCCCAGAGTGTTTTGTACCTGCCCAAGGAGGAGGGTGGGCAGGGTCTTGTGCATCTGTGCAGTAGGGGTGCAACTTTTCGACTCCAGTTCATTCAGAGACTTTTTTATGGACCAAAAGACTTGGTGTGGAGGCCGGTGGCTTGTGCCATACTGCAACAGCTTGGAGGGCTGGGACTGTCGAATTCTCTGTTTTTGATGGATTTTAGCGGTGCTCGTTTAAATGTTCTGCCTGTTTTTTATCGTGTACTTTTTAAAACATGGAGTTTGTTCGATAAAGGACCGCTGGATTACTCAAAATCACTGTTCTGGCTTTTGAAGGAGCCAGTTGTGCTGGGAGCACGTTTGGACGTAGCTGGTGGGCCAGGTCTGACATTTTCCGGGCAGCTCTGCAGGTCAAAGATCACCACACTGGGCCATGTTGTGGAATTGACAGGAGCGAACATGGACAATGCTGCTGCTCTTGCTTCACGCCTGGGAGTGAAATCCATCAGGACGGTCAGCATGATGCTGGGAAAATGGAAGCAGGGGCTCAGTGAGATAGAACGTTGCATGTTGACAGAGTTTAAAAACGGGTTTCTTCATCCTAGTGATGAGGATATGTTTCCTAGTTTTAAGCTGCAGCCTGATTTTAAAAATTGCACAGGGCCTCTTTTAGCAATGGGAGATGTTTCTGGTGTGTTTTTTGATGAGGGTGATGGAAAATGTTTGTACAGACTGTTAGTCAAGGTTCTCAACAAGGAGAAGCTCAACGGGAGAGGTGACACTCCCTGGAGAGCGCACCTTGGTCTCAGTGATGAGGTGAAACCAGAGTGGCGAGCACTGTACAAACCACCGTTATTCAAAAGAATTGGCGATCTGCAGTGGAGGGTTTTACATGGTATAGTGGCTGTCAATTATTTTATTTCCATATTGAACCCTAACGTCTCACATGACTGTCCTTTTTGTGCGCAAAGGGAAACAGTTTTCCACTGTTTTCTGGACTGTTCCAGGCTGCTGCCTCTGCTACGGTTACTAGAGAGACTTTTCCAGTCCGGTGAAGAGGTGTTCTCGAAAGAGAGGTACATTTTAGGTTTTAAATACTGTAGAAGGGAAAGAAGCAAGTGTCATCTTTTTAATTTCATTTTAGGGAGAGCAAAGATGGCTGTGTATCTCAGTAGGAGGAATAAGATAGGACAGATCTTGGATCATGATGCTGTATGTCTGTTCAGAAAAATGATCAAAGCCAGACTGAGCATAGATTTTAATTATTATAGAGCATTGAACAACCTAGATCAGTTCACTGATATATGGGCACATAAAGGAGTGTTGTGCTCTGTAATGGAAGATGAGTTGGTGTTGGCAATTGAGCTGATTTGAGTTTTTTCTTTGTTGTGGTTGTTTTTTTTGTTGTTGGTGGTGTTTTCTTTTGTTGTTTTGTTGTTGTTGTGCTTTTAAAAATGTATGGTCAAATTGTTATTGAAAGAAAGATGAGTGTTATACAGTTGACTGTAACACTTTTTGTTGTAATGCTGGAATGATTTATAAATAAAGTGTTGTTAAAATTCAAAAAAAAAAAAAAAAAAAATCTCTCTCTCTCTCTCTCTCTCTCTCTCTCTCTCTCTCTCTCTCTCTCTCTCTCTCTCTCTCTATCTCTCTCTCTCTCCCTCCCTCTCTCTCTCACTCTGTCTCTCTCTCTCTATCCATATCTCTGTCTCTGTCTCCCTCTCACTTTCTCTCTCTCTCTTTACTATAAAAATACATGCAAACACATATCTCAAAAGACGCACATACCACATGCACCTACCTACCTACACATATTATCTCACAGTTAAAATATCTTTAACTTTTTTTTTTAACTTATCTCTCTTTTTCTCACGCATGCACGCACACACACACGGACACATACATACAAACAACCATACTCTTTCTCTGTATATCTGCCACTCTCTCTCTTTCTGTATCTCCCTGTCTCTCTCTCTGTGTCTCTCTATCTCTTTGTCTCTCTCTCTCTTTCTGTCTCTCTCTCTCTCTCTCTCTCTCTCTCTCTCTCTACCTCTCTCTCTCTACATCTCTCACTCTCTCTCGCATAATTTCTCTCTATCTATCTCTCTCTCTCTCTCTCTCTCTCTCTCTCCATC
>NW_028172049.1:0-19398 GCF_963971535.1 Notolepis coatsorum
CAGACTGAGGTTTAGCCTCTCTCCTCTCTCTTTCTCTCTCCCTCCTCTCTCTCTCTCTCTCTCTCTCTCTCTCTCTCTCTCTCTCTCTCTCTCTCTCTCTCTCTCTCTCTCTCTCTCTCTCTCTCTTTCTCTCTCCCTCCTCTATCTCTCTCCTATATCCTTCCTCCTCTCTCTCTCTCTTTCTCTCTCTCTCCTCTCTCTCTCACCTATATCCTTCATCCTCTCTCTCTCTCTTTCTCTCTCCCTCCTCTCTCTCTCTCCTATATCCTTCCTCCTCTCTCTCTCTCTCTCTTTCTCTCTCCTCCTCTTCTCTCTCTCCTATATCCTTCCTCCTCTCTCTCTCTCTCCTATATCCCCCCTCTCTCGCTCTCTCTCTCTCAATTCAATTAAATTCAAATGGGCTTTATTGACATGGGAAACATACGTTTACATTGCCAAAGCCAAACTCTCCCTCCCTCCCTCCCTCCCCTCCCTCCCTCCCTCCCTCCCTCCCTCCCCTCCCTCCCTCCCTCCCTCCCTCCCTCTCTAATCAGGATCATTAAAACTGACCCAGTCCCTCTTTGACCTGGCTGGCAGGTTACCATGGTAACACCGTCTAACAGTCCCCCAGCCCCCCCCCCCCCCCCCCCTTCTCACATTCCAACCTGTCTGAGTCAAATCTCCACATACTGCTGTTACTGGGCCTGTGTTCTCCCTCTGCTGTTTCACGTTCACATTCTGTTTGTTTTATACATTTCCAAACATAACAGGGCGTCTTATACGATAATCACATCATTTGGTCATCAAGCCATCTGTGTCACCCGTACCGTATTATTTGTATGTCTTGTATGTCTTGATGAATTGAAAATGGAGGACCCTTATTGATTCACAGACCAAAGTATTTCTCTGGTCTTCATCCTCTTAGCATGTATTGAGCTGTACTGTATTGTACCCATTCTGCAATCTGTTAATAAAGTTTTCAATCAATCAAGCAATTCACATTCACGTTCAGATTCACATTCAGATTCACGTTCAGATTCACGTTCAGATTCACGTTCACGTTCAGATTCACGTTCAGATTCACGTTCACGTTCAGATTCACGTTCAGATTCAGATTCATGTTCAGATTCACATTCACGTTCACGTTCAGATTCACGTTCAGATTCATGTTCAGATTCACATTCACGTTCACGTTCAGATTCACATTCAGATTCACGTTCAGATTCACATTCACGTTCACATTCAGATTCACGTTCAGATTCACATTCAGATTCACATTCAGATTCACATTCAGATTCACATTCAGATTCACATTCAGATTCACATTCAGATTCACGTTCAGATTCACGTTCACGTTCAGATTCACATTCAGATTCACGTTCAGATTCACGTTCAGATTCACGTTCAGATTCACATTCAGATTCACGTTCAGATTCACATTCAGATTCACGTTCACATTCACGTTCAGATTCACATTCAGATTCACGTTCAGATTCACGTTCACATTCAGATTCACATTCAGATTCACGTTCACATTCACGTTCACATTCAGATTCACATTCAGATTCACATTCAGAATCACATTCACGTTCAGATTCACTTTCAGATTCACATTCAGATTCACGTTCAGATTCACATTCAGATTCACGTTCAGATTCACGTTCAGATTCACATTCACATTCAGATGCAGATGACACCGCCTTACTAGTGTCTCACAAAGACAAACAAGTGGTTGAGCAGACATTGAGTGCAGAACTAGAGAAGGTTAGCGACTGGCTAGGCCACAACAAGCTGTCCCTCCACGTGGGGAAGACTGAGTCCATTTTATTCGGGTCAAAGGTCAGGCTCAGAAAATCGCCAGGTTTTAACATTAGAATAGGAGATACTGTTCTCACAGACAAAACATCTGTGAAATATCTCGGTTGCGTCCTGGAAAACAGCTTATCAGGGGAAAGCATGGCTCACCAAGCACTTACAAAGATCAATAACAGGACTAGATACCTAGCCAGAATCTCAAATTTTTTAGATCAGTCAGCGATGAAGATCCTTGCCGGAGCTCTCATACAGTGTCACTATGACTATGCGTGTGGCTCCTGGTACAACAGTGCCCCCAAAAGTCAGAAAATAAAACGACAGACATCACAAAACAAGCTAATCAGGGTAATACTAAGGCTACCTGCCCGACCCCACCTTGACCCATCTCACTTTGAGATCATGAGATGGCTTAAGGTGGAAGTAAATCAGATAGGGATGTGCCTAGTTCACAGAATAGTGGACGGGGTAGTGCCAGTGTACTTTAACAACTACTTCAACCGAATCAGAGACACCCATGCATACCCAACTAGACTAAACTAAACTAAACTAAACTAAACTAGGCGCAGCTCAACTGACTTTGTGCCAGTCAGATTCAGGAGCTGTATGGGGAAGGATCTCGAGTCTTTTCTGTATTCAGCAGCTGTCTATTGGAATAGTCTGCCCAGTGAACTGAAAATCATAGACAATGCCGTAAGATTCAAGTCCAGCCTGAAGACAAAAGGGACTATACTTGACCTAGTCAATTAGCTTAAGGCACCCTTGCATGTTGTATGAGTCTGTATGTATATAAATGTTAAATGGTATATGTGATGTGTTGTGATGTCACGTTTTGTATGATGCATGTTTTTTAGCATCACTCTCCCCTACCCCCCCAGAAGGACCACAATGGAAATAAGCTCTGAGCTTTTTTGTGTTTTATCCTTGGCAGTATATCCTGACTGTGCTCTTCTGTCACATGTTTATTTTTATATTGTCAAATAAAGTCATTAATTCATTCAGAGAAGACAGACTGTGGACCCACTGCACACAAGAAGAGGTGGAAACCGAGCTCCACTTCTTAACAACCTGCCCACTATACCAAGACATCAGAGACATATACTTCAACCTGCCCACTATACCAAGACATCAGAGACATATACTTCAACCTGCCCACTATACCAAGACATCAGAGACATATACTTCAACCTGCCCACTATACCAAGACATCAGAGACATATACTTCAACCTGCCCACTATACCAAGACATCAGAGACATATACTTCAACCTGCCCACTATACCAAGACATCAGAGACATATACTTCAACCTGCCCACTATACCAAGACATCAGAGACATATACTTCAACCTGCCCACTATACCAAGACATCAGAGACATATACTTCAACCTGCCCACTATACCAAGACATCAGAGACAAATACTTCAACCTGCCCACTATACCAAGACATCAGAGACATATACTTCAACCTGCCCACTATACCAAGACATCAGAGACATATACTTCAACCTGCCCACTATACCAAGACATCAGAGACATATACTTCAACCTGCCCACTATACCAAGACACCAGAGACATATACTTCAACCTGCCCACTATACCAAGACACCAGAGACATATACTTCAACCTGCCCACTATACCAAGACATCAGAGACATATACTTCAACCTGCCCACTATACCAAGACATCAGAGACATATACTTCAACCTGCCCACTATACCAAGACATCAGAGACATATACTTCAACCTGCCCACTATACCAAGACATCAGAGACAAATACTTCAACCTGCCCACTATACCAAGACATCAGAGACATATACTTCAACCTGCCCACTATACCAAGACATCAGCGACATATACTTCAACCTGCCCACTATACCAAGACATCAGAGACATATTGTGAGGTTTCTGTCCTTGCCTTCTCACTCGTTCTGTTCCTTTAACCACCCTCGCTTTGTTTTCATTCATTTTTTCTGTCAAGTATTTCAATTCCCTCGTTCACACGTTTCTCCCCGCTGACATCATCTGAGACGTCGCTGATTGGTTCTCTCACTTCCCCACGCTTTTCAATCACATTCCCCAGCTGTCACTGCTTTTCAATCAATCGATCCCTCATTATTTATACCCCGTTTTCCCCACCCTAAGTTGTTGGTTCGTCTTGATTTGTCGCTGGATGTTTTTCCCCGTTGCTTCTGTTTCACTGTGCTATTCTCCAGGAATTCCTAGAAGCCTTCGCTTGGATACCTGCTCCGTGGCGCGCGCTCGCCTCCACTGTTGTTCCTGTTCCTTTACGCAGCTCGTCTGGGTGAGTTTTTCTAGATTGACTGTCTTGACCTATTTCCGATTTTCGTGTGTAACCTTTACACTGAAGTCTACCACCTTTTTGTCAGACAGTCACTCACCCAGCCATTATCGTTTTTGCTCTTTCCTTTATGGAATAATATTTTTGGGATCTTCCACCTCCCACTGTGTATTTACACGAAGATATTATTTCACATTTGGACTGTGTTTGGATTTTTGCTCACTGTGTATTTACACGAAGATATTGTTTCACATTTGGACTGTGTTTGGATTTTTGCTCACTGTGTGTTTACACGAAGATAGTATTTCACATTTGGACGGTGTTTGGATTTTTGCTCACTGTGTGTTTACATGAAGATATTCACTTGGGCTGTTTTTGGAATTTTGCACATCACTGTGTTGTTTAAACACGAAGAATATAACACCCTGTCCTCCAGCTCGTTTCAAGTCTGCTCTGTCACTGACCCGTTCCCTCTCTCCCTCTCTCGGTCTTGCACAACATCTGAGAGGTCCGCCGTGAGAGTCTGCAGAGCGGTACAAAGGTCTGCTCCTGCTTCCCAAGACTACCCTTCCGGGAGAAGCTGCAGAGCAGCAGAACTTTGCCCCTTGTTCATTGTACCTGTTCTTGTTGACCTGCTTTCCCTGTTTCACTTATTCTTATTATCAAATAAACAAGCCCTCGTATTTGGCAACTCTGAATCCTACTCTCTTGTGTCGTTAGCGTTTGGGGTCGGTGTCAAACCATAACATTACGAACCAACCATGACGACCCCAGCCGACACAGAGGGGGTCAGAACCGCACTTGCATTTCAAGTCGAGTTGACCAGGGATCACGGTCTCCAACTAGAGCGGGCTGCGGCTGCGGTGCAGGACCTCAGGGACCAGGTCCTGCCTATGCAGGGTTCAATGGCCGCTATGGCGGGACAACAGTCCGAGATTCTCGCCCAGCTTAACTCGCTGGGCGACGCCGTTAATTCTTTTCATCTCTCACACCCTTCAGGAACATTCCCCGCAGCCCCAGCAGATCTCGCACCTCGGGAACCCCTTCTCTCCGTCCCACGGCTGTTCGACGGTAATCCCGAGGAGTGTGCCACATTCATCATGCAATGTGAGTTGGTTTTCCGTCATCAACCAAGCCGTTTTTCTGCTCATGGGTCCCGAGTGGCTTATATAACCAACCTACTTTCAGGCCATGCTGCCCAGTGGGTCACTTCCTCCTGGGCAATGGAAGCAGAATTTTTGTTCTCCTACCCAGACTTCGTGGCGGAGCTCCGCAGAGTGTTCCACCATCCAGCCCGAGGTCTGGACCCTGGAGCCCGGTTGGGGACCTTCCGACAAGGGAGCAGCAGGGTGACGGACTATGTCATGGAGTTTCGACTGGCGGCGGTGGAGAGTGGATGGAACGAACCTGCTCTTCGCCTAACCTTCATTAGGGGGCTCAGTGACGCAGTCCGGGACCAGCTCGCTACCAGGGAGGTGCCCGACTCCCTCGAGGAGCTGTTTAGCCTTGTCATCCGTATTGACGGACGCCTCCTGGAGAGAAGGCGCGAGAGGACCCGACTGTCACCTCCTGAAGCACCCCGGACTCCTGGACGCCCCGTCCCCAACACTACTGATGGTAACAGGCTTCCCCGTCCGGTGCGCGAGGAGGAACCCATGCCACTGGGACGCTCTCGTCTGAGCCAGGTGGTGCGTCAGGCAAGGCTCAGGTCCGAGCTCTGCCTCTACTGCGGAGGCACGGGACACCTTCTCGCCGACTGCCCTATCCGGCCAAAAGATCGGGCTCACCAAGACCCCGGGAGATCCTGGTGAGCCGTTTTTCCCATTCCCAGCGCCGCGCACCGCCTGACCATCTGTTGAACGTCACCCTGGCCTGGGGGAACCAACGTGCCACGGTGGAGGCCCTCATCGACTCTGGGGCAGACGAGAACTTCCTCGACTTCGAGTTTGCCACCCAAGCCAACATACCTCTTGAGGCCCTTGTGAGGCCCTTGGAGATCTTTTCGTTGGACCAACACCGCCTGGCCGACATCTCTCAACGGACCGGCCCAGTCTTGCTGACCATTGCTGGGAACCACGTAGAGAGGATCCAGTTCCTCATTACCCAATCCCCCCTTGTCCCGGTGGTCCTGGGTAGGCCCTGGCTCGCGCTGCACGAGCCCCACATCGCCTGGGCCTCCGGTACCATCAGGGGCTGGAGCTCCTCCTGTCACGCCCGCTGTCTACAGGCGGCGTCTTGTCCCCCGCCCCGGAGACCGGCTGGTGAGTTGCCCCCGGATCCCTCGTCCATTCCTCCCGAGTACCACGACCTCATGGAGGTATTCAGTAAGACCAGGGCTCAGTCCCTTCCACCTCACCGCCCCTATGACTGCGCCATCGACCTCCGCCAAGGGGCTCCCCTTCCCGGCAGCCGCCTCTACAGTCTGACTGTCCCGGAGAAGAAGGCGATGGATCTCTACATCTCTGAGTCATTGGAAGCAGGACTCATTCGGCCTTCCTCCTCCCCGGTGGCGGCCGGGTTCTTCTTTGTTGGTAAGAAGGATGGGGACCTGCGACCCTGCATCGACTATCGTCAGCTCAACGAGATCACCATCAAGAACAAATACCCCCTACCTCTCATGAGCTCCACCTTCGAGCCACTGACCCAGGCCTCGTTCTTCACCAAGCTGGATCTCCGAAGTGCCTATCATCTTGTCCGTATCCGTGAGGGCGATGAATGGAAGACCGCCTTCAAGACCCCCAGGGGCCACTATGAGTACCTTGTGATACCGTTCGGCCTCACCAACGCCCCGGCGGTATTCCAGGCACTCATGAACGATGTCCTCCGTGACATGCTGGAGGTGTTCGTGGTGGTGTACCTGGACGACATTCTTATCTTTTCCAGGACCCTCGAGGAACACATCCTGCATGTCCGCCGGGTGCTGGAGCGCCTCCTCCACAATCGGCTCTTCGTCAAGGCGGAGAAGTGCCGTTTCCACTCCAACTCCGTCGACTACCTGGGCTTCATCGTGGAGAAGGGCTTGACCCGAGCGGATCCTCGCAAGATCCAGGCTGTGGAGGATTGGCCGGAACCCACCACTCGGAAGGAGCTACAGAGTTTCCTCGGGTTCGCAAACTTCTACCGAAGGTTCATCCGGAACTACAGCCAAGTGGCGGAGCCTCTTACCAAGCTGACCTCCCCCGCTCTGCCGTTCGACTGGTCCCCAGCGGCACGCGCTGCGTTCCGCTCCCTCAAGAGAAGGTTCACTTCCGCTCCTATCCTGCTCCACCCTGACCCCAAGAGACAGTTCATCGTGGAGGTGGACGCCTCGGATTCTGGCCTGGGCGCTGTCCTATCTCAGCGTTCTCCTTCCGACCAGAAGGTACATCCTTGCGCCTTCTACTCGCGTCGCTTCCTCCCCGCCGAGAGGAACTACGACACCGGCAATCGGGAGCTACTGGCGGTCGTGGCTGCTCTGGAGGAGTGGCGTCATTGGCTAGAGGGTGCCGAGGAGCCTTTTACCATCTGGACGGACCACAAGAACCTAACGTTCATCCGCGCTTCCAGGCGCCTCAACGGTCGGCAGGCGAGATGGGCCAGTTTCCTCAGTCGGTTCGACTTCTCGCTGACCTTCCGCCCCGGTTCCCGCAACACGAAGGCCGACTCCCTGTCCCGGATGCACTCCAAGGGGGCTCCACCCTCTGAGGACCCATCTCCCATCATCCCGGAGGCCCGAGTGGTTGGAGCCATCACCTTGGGCATCGAGGGTGTGGTGAGGCGTGCCCTACGCTTCCAACGTGCTCCAAGCAACGTCCCTAGGAGCCGTCTCTTCGTCCCTGACTCTGTCCGGTCCCAGGTACTGCTATGGGGCCATACCAGCCGGTTCGCCTGCCACCCAGGCGTCCATCGCACGTTCTCCTTCCTGGCTCGTCGTTTCTGGTGGCCCACCATGCGGAACGACGTCAAGGAGTTCGTTTTGGCCTGCGCGGTCTGTGCCCGCAGCAAGGCCTCTCACCAGGCACCCTCCGGGCTCTTGCAGCCACTTCCCGTTCCAAGCCGTCCGTGGTCACATGTGGCGCTCGACTTCGTCACTGGTCTACCCTCCTCCCAGGGGAACACCTGCCTTCTGACCGTGGTGGATCGATTCAGCAAGGGGGTCCACCTCGTGGCCCTCTCCAAGCTTCCCTCAGCAGCCGAGACGGCGGACCTCCTGACGCACCACGTGTTCCGCCTTCACGGCTTTCCCCAGGACATCGTCTCTGACCGGGGGCCCCAGTTCACCTCCCAGGTATGGCGGGCTTTCTGCAAGGGATTGGGGGCAACGGTCAGTCTCTCCTCTGGCTACCATCCCCAGACAAACGGGCAGACGGAGAGGATGAACCAGAGCGTGGAGTCTGCTCTTCGGTGTGTGGCAGCCGAGAGGCCGGCATCCTGGAGTCGTTTCCTTCCCTGGGTTGAATACTCGATCAATTCAATGGTCAGTTCCGCCACCGGCCTCTCCCCTTTTGAGGCCTCCCTGGGCTACCAGCCCCCTCTTTTTCCCGCACTGGAGACGGAAGTGGCAGTTCCCTCCGTGCAGGTCCACCTCGACCGCTGCCGTCGCGTTTGGGAGATCACCAGGACCGCGCTGCTCCGGACATCTGAGCGCGCCTGTCGTGGTGCCGACCGGCGCCGGGTTCCCGCGCCGACTTACCGCCCTGGGCAGAGGGTGTGGCTCTCCGCGAAGGACCTCCCGCTACGGTCCTCGGCCAAGAAGCTCAACCCTCGCTTCGTCGGTCCTTTCGAGGTCCTGAAGGTACTCAGTCCGGCGGCCCTGCGCCTGAAGCTTCCTGCATCCATGCACATCCACCCCGTGTTCCATGTCTCCCGGGTTAAGCCCGTCTCCCTCAGTCCCCTTATGCCTCCAGCTCCTGATCCACCGCCTCCTGTGCTTGTGGATGGTCACCCCCAGTGGCAGGTCCGCCGGTTGATGGGCGTTCGTCGGCGGGGCCGGGGATTCCAATACCTGGTGGACTGGGAGGGTTACGGCCCTGAGGAGCGTAGCTGGGTCTCCCGGCAGCTCATCGTGGATCCCGGCTTGATCACCGACTTCCATCCTGACGAGCCGGGTCGGCCTGGTCGCCGGGCGGCTCCCGTGGAGGGGGGGGTACTGTGAGGTTTCTGTCCTTGCCTTCTCACTCGTTCTGTTCCTTTAACCACCCTCGCTTTGTTTTCATTCATTTTTTCTGTCAAGTATTTCAATTCCCTCGTTCACACGTTTCTCCCCGCTGACGTCATCTGAGACGTCGCTGATTGGTTCTCTCACTTCCCCACGCTTTTCAATCACATTCCCCAGCTGTCACTGCTTTTCAATCAATCGATCCCTCATTATTTATACCCCGTTTTCCCCACCCTAAGTTGTTGGTTCGTCTTGATTTGTCGCTGGATGTTTTTCCCCGTTGCTTCTGTTTCACTGTGCTATTCTCCAGGAATTCCTAGAAGCCTTCGCTTGGATACCTGCTCCGTGGCGCGCGCTCGCCTCCACTGTTGTTCCTGTTCCTTTACGCAGCTCGTCTGGGTGAGTTTTTCTAGATTGACTGTCTTGACCTATTTCCGATTTTCGTGTGTAACCTTTACACTGAAGTCTACCACCTTTTTGTCAGACAGTCACTCACCCAGCCATTATCGTTTTTGCTCTTTCCTTTATGGAATAATATTTTTGGGATCTTCCACCTCCCACTGTGTATTTACACGAAGATATTATTTCACATTTGGACTGTGTTTGGATTTTTGCTCACTGTGTATTTACACGAAGATATTGTTTCACATTTGGACTGTGTTTGGATTTTTGCTCACTGTGTGTTTACACGAAGATAGTATTTCACATTTGGACGGTGTTTGGATTTTTGCTCACTGTGTGTTTACATGAAGATATTCACTTGGGCTGTTTTTGGAATTTTGCACATCACTGTGTTGTTTAAACACGAAGAATATAACACCCTGTCCTCCAGCTCGTTTCAAGTCTGCTCTGTCACTGACCCGTTCCCTCTCTCCCTCTCTCGGTCTTGCACAACATCTGAGAGGTCCGCCGTGAGAGTCTGCAGAGCGGTACAAAGGTCTGCTCCTGCTTCCCAAGACTACCCTTCCGGGAGAAGCTGCAGAGCAGCAGAACTTTGCCCCTTGTTCATTGTACCTGTTCTTGTTGACCTGCTTTCCCTGTTTCACTTATTCTTATTATCAAATAAACAAGCCCTCGTATTTGGCAACTCTGAATCCTACTCTCTTGTGTCGTTAGCGTTTGGGGTCGGTGTCAAACCATAACACATATACTTCAACCTGCCCACTATACTAAGACACCAGAGACATATACTTCAACCTGCCCACTATACCAAGACATCAGAGACATATACTTCAACCTGCCCACTATACCAAGACATCAGAGACATATACTTCAACCTTCCCACTATACCAAGACATCAGAGACATATACTTCAACCTGCCCACTATACCAAGACATCAGAGACATATACTTCAACCTGCCCACTATACCAAGACATCAGAGACATATACTTCAACCTGCCCACTATACCAAGACATCAGAGACATATACTTCAACCTGCCCACTATACCAAGACATCAGAGACATATACTTCAACCTGCCCACTATACCAAGACATCAGAGACATATACTTCAACCTGCCCACTATACCAAGACATCAGAGACATATACTTCAACCTGCCCACTATACCAAGACATCAGAGACATATACTTCAACCTGCCCACTATACCAAGACATCAGAGACATATACTTCAACCTGCCCACTATACCAAGACATCAGAGACGAATACTTCCCACAAATTGCAAACACCCAAAGAGACTTTGAAAACATGGACAATAACTCAAAACTCCCATACCTACTGGGTGAAATACAACAATGTGCAAAACACAGCAGCAAGATTTGTGAGCTGCTGTGACAAGAAAAGGACATCCAATGGAATACAACCACCATAAAGACTGTCAATCATACAAGAAATTCCTTCTGTAATGTAAAGAGAGAGAGAGAGAGAGGGAGATAGACAGAGAGAGAGAGATAGAGAGAGAGAGAGTACACAACATCCTAGTAGTACACAATACCTAGTACACAACAACCTAGTACACAACACCTAGTACACAACACCTAGTACACAACACCTAGTACACACCAACACCTAGTACACAACACCTAGTACACAACAACACCTAGTACACAACACCTAGTACACAACACCTAGTACACAACATACACCTAGCACACAGCAGCCTAGTACACAACACATAGTACACAACATACACCTAGCACACAGCAGCCTAGTACACAACACCTAGTACACAACAACACCTAGTACACAACACCTAGTACACAACAACACCTAGTACACAACACCTAGTACACAACACCTAGTACACAACATACACCTAGCACACAGCAGCCTAGTACACAACACATAGTACACAACATACACCTAGCACACAGCAGCCTAGTACACAACACATAGTACACAACACCTAGTACACAACACCTAGTACACAACAACACCTAGTACACAACACCTAGTACACAACAACACCTAGTACACAACACCTAGTACACAACACCTAGTACACAACATACACCTAGCACACAGCAGCCTAACCCAGTACACACTAGAGTTGTATAACATTGTGACAACCATCACATCCGCAGCCGCTAGGCCACATCAAAAAACCTGCCCCTCAGACCTCCACCAACATTTCCATGTGGAATAACCGCCGGGCAGGCGAGGCGAGACGAGACGAGACGAGGCCAGACGCTGAGCACTTGATCCAGTCCACCGCACGTCGACCAGCTCCCTAAGTGCCTAAACCTCTCAGCCACTGCCAACACTTCCAGACGGCTGCCAAAAAGCAGCTTTTAGGGCGGAATCCAGCTGAACGATGTCTGGTTGGAACCTCAGCACGCCAACCATTATCTCCTCTGCCAGCTGTCGGAACCCATTGCACTGATGTCGGTCTGTATATGCAACAGTTTGTTCCAAACCGAGTCATCTGATTGGTGAAGAGGCGTTCCATAAATTCACTATGACTGGGATCACTGGGACTTTTAACTATAATAATTATGTATCACTCCGCCGCACAGGTGTTCTACGAACAACTGTTCATTTCACATCTTATTGCCTTGTGTTGTAAATGCAGCACACCCTTCCTTCACAGCTGTGTGCCCCCCCCCCCCCCCCCCCCCCCCTCCCCCCTCAAGCCAAAAACAGTAGTTTCAGCTGGTGTTGAGAGGTGAGGGGGGAGGAGCCACGGCACGTTTCTCTAGTTATTTAGAAACGTCTTTGGTAACTTGTAGAAGATGACAGAAAGGCAGTATTTGGTAACTTGTAGAAGATGACAGAAAGGCAGTCTTTGTTAACTTGTAGAAGATGACAGAAAGGTAGCCTTTGGTAACTTGTAGAAGATGACAGAAAGGCAGTCTTTGTTAACTTGTAGAAGATGACAGAAAGGCAGTCTTTGGTAACTTGTAGAAGATGACAGAAAGGCAGTCTTTGTTAACTTGTAGAAGATGACAGAAAGGCAGTCTTTGGTAACTTGTAGAAGATGACAGAAAGGCAGTATTTGGTAACTTGTAGAAGATGACAGAAAGGTAGCCTTTGGTAACTTGTAGAAGATGACAGAAAGGTAGCCTTTGGTAACTTGTAGAAGATGACAGAAAGGCAGTATTTGGTAACTTGTAGAAGATGACAGAAAGACAGTATTTGGTAACTTGTAGAAGATGACAGAAAGGCAGCCGTTGGTAACTTGTAGAAGAAGACAGAAAGGCAGCCGTTGGTAACTTGTAGAAGATGACATAAAGGTGTTTGGTAACTTGTAGAAGATGACAGAAAGGTGTTTGGTAACTTGTAGAAGATGACAGAAAGGCAGCTTTTGGTAACTTGTAGAAGATGACAGAAAGGTGTTTGGTAACTTGTAGAAGATGACAGAAAGGTGTTTGGTAACTTGTAGAAGATGACAGAAAGGCAGCTTTTGGTAACTTGTAGAAGATGACAGAAAGGCAGCCTTTGGTAACTTGTAGAAGATGACAGAAAGGCAGTCTTTGGTAACTTGTAGAAGATGACAGAAAGGCAGCCTTTGGTAACGTGTAGAAGATGACAAAAAGGCAGCCTTTGGTAGCTTGTAGAAGACGACAGAAAGGCAGCCTTTGGTAACTTGTAGAAGATGACAGAAAGGCAGTCTTTGGTAACTTGTAGAAGATGACAGAAAGGCAGCCTTTGGTAACTTGTAGAAGATGACAAAAAGGCAGCCTTTGGTAACTTGTAGAAGACGACAGAAAGGCAGCCTTTGGTAACTTGTAGAAGATGACAGAAAGGCAGTCTTTGTTAACTTGTAGAAGATGACAGAAAGGTAGCCTTTGGTAACTTGTAGAAGACGACAGAAAGGCAGCCTTTGGTAACTTGTAGAAGATGACAGAAAGGCAGCCTTTGGTAACTTGTAGAAGATGACAGAAAGGCAGCCTTTGGTAACTTGTAGAAGATGACAGAAAGGCAGCCTTTGGTAGCTTGTAGAAGACAACAGAAAGGCAGCCTTTGGTAACTTGTAGAAGACAACAGAAAGGCAGCATTTGGTAACTTGTAGAAGATGACAGAAAGGCAGCCTTTGGTAACTTGTAGAAGATGACAGAAAGGCAGCCTTTGGTAACTTGTAGAAGATGACAGAAAGGCAGCCTTTGGTAACTTGTAGAAGACGACAGAAAGGCAGCCTTTGGTAACTTGTAGAAGACGACAGAAAGGCAGCCTTTGGTAACTTGTAGAAGACGACAGAAAGGCAGCCTTTGGTCCAGCAGTAACATATATTGACCTGTACAAAGTAGCAGGCTGTGCAAGGAAAATGTTTGTGTTCGGGTTGCCGGGCAACGATCAGGCATAATGCCAGCTGTCAATCATGTCAAGGCATACTGCCAGTCCTACCCTCCCCACAGTCCAATGCCACCGGATGCCATGTTTATGTATTATTCTATTCTATTCTGTTATTTTCTATTAGGTTCTGTTCTGTTCTATTATATTATGTTCTGTTCTATTCTGTTTGATTATGTTCAATTATGTCCTGTTCTATTCTACTCTCTTCTGTTCGTTCCGTTCTGTTCTATTCTATTATGTTATATTCTGTTGTTAAATTATATTCTGTTGTTATAGTCCATTCTGTTCTGTTCTACTCTGTTCTGTTGTATATTCTGTTCTGTTCTACTCTGTTCTGTTGTTGTATTCTGTTCTGTTCTGTTCTACTCTGTTCTGTTGTTGTATTCTGTTCTGTTCTGTTCTGTTCTGTTCTACTCTGTTCTGTTGTTGTATTCTGTTCTGTTCTGTTCTGTTCTGTTCTGTCTGTTGTATATTCTGTTCTGTTCTGTTGTGATATTATATTCTGTTCTGTTCTGTCGTTATATTATATTGTGTTCTGTTCTGTTCTGTTGTTGTATTCTATTCTGTTCTGTTCTGTTCTGTTGTTGTATTCTACTCTGTTCTGGTCTACTCTGTACTGTTGTTCTGTTCTGTTGTTATATTATATTAGATTCTGTTCTGCTCTACTCGGTTCTGTTCTGTTGTTATATTATATTAGATTCTGTTCTCGTCTACTCTGTTCTGTGATTCTGACTGCAGGTAGCAGTGTGTGGTGAGTTGAGGAGGTTTGACAATCTGAACTAATCAGCAGGGTCAGGTGTCTTGACCTTTGACTCCTGGCCGTTACAACTCTCTATCCTCACATCAGGGAGTGGCGCTTCCTCCTCTTCCTCCTCTTCCTCCTCTTCCTCCCTCACCTCCCAACTCACACACCCACCACGAGTTGTATTTACAGATTGGATAACTTTGAACTCTGTCGCTTCTACTCTGGGCTCTGTTGCTGCTGCCTTCACTGTCTGTCTACAACCGCCTTACACTGTAGCCATAGCTACCTACCTCAAACTATATAGTCTACCCATATACATTTACATTTAGCTGAATGCTTTTATCCAAAGCGACTTACAAGTTCTGAACGACAAGTCATCAGGAAGGGCACAACTCTATCAGCTGAGTAACAATGTTCATCAAAGTGTTGAGTGCTACAGTGTAGGTTAGTTTATTAGGACAAGTGCATGACAGTAAGGTTAGTTAGGGTTAGTTTTTTTAAATTTTGTTTTATGTTTTTCATTTCAGATAATGGTTGAAGAAGTGCGTCTTTAGTCGACGGCGAAAGATTGGACGTGTTTCGGCTCCTAACTGGGATGGGCAGTTCATTCCACCATTGTGGGGCAAGGACTGACAAAAGGCGGCTTCTCCTAACTCTGTATGATACATATAATGCTGTATATACTGTATATATATGTATAGTCACGGTATACTGTATATATTTATCCAAATCTGTCTGAATATGCCTGCATATACTCCTGTTTATATATCTGTAGATACTACACCTATCCCTTACCTACTCTTACTAGTACGCTGCTGGCCAGTATGACTTACTACCATAGTGTCTTCATACCTGTATCACTGTACATAATTACACTGTACATACAGGTGTACATCAGTGTAGCATATATTACTCAGTAGCTTGTTTTATATATATCACATGTATCACTTGTACATTGTATATTGTTAATGCACTTTACTGTTACATTTGTACTCTGGTTGGATGCCAACTTATTTTCATGATACTGTACCTGTAGTTGAATTTAATCTAATCTAATCTAATCTAATCTAATAATCTAATCTAATCATCTAAAAGGAGGGAGATAAAGAGAGAGAAAGAGAGAGAGGGGAGAGAGAAAGAAAGAGAGAGGGAGGGGGGAGGGAGGGAGGAGAGAGACAGAAAGAGAGAGGGAGGAGGGAGATAGGAGAGACAGAAAGAGATCGAGCGAGAGAGAGAAATAGAAAGAGATGAGGAGATAGGGAGAGAGAAGAGAGAGAGAGAGACGGAGAGAGATGGGGAGAGAGAAAGAGAGAGATAGGAGGGAGATATGGAGAGGGGAAAATAAATAGAGGAGGGAGATATGGAGAGAGAAAGAGAGAGATATGAGGGAGATGGGAGAAAGAAAGAGAGAGAGGGAGAGAGAATAAAGAGAGAGAGAGGGAGGAGGGAGATAGGAGAGAGAAAGAAAGAGAGAGGGAGGAGGGAGATAGGAGAGAGACAGAAAGAGAAAGCGAGAGAGATAAATAGAAAGAGATGAGGGAGATAGGGAGAGAGAAAGAAACGAGAGAGAGAGGAGGGAGATAGGAGAGAGAAAGAAAGAGAGGGATGAGGGAGATAGGGAGAGAGAAAGAGAGGAGGGAGATAGGGAGAGAGAAAGAGAGAGAGAGAGGAGGGAGATGGGGAGAGAGAAAGAGAGAGGAGGGAGATAGGGAGAGATAAAGAGAGAGAGAGGGGGAGATAGGGAGAGGGAAAGAGAAGGGATATAGGGAGAGAGAAAGAGAGAGAGAGGAGGGAGATAGGGAGAGATAAAGAGAGAGAGATGAGGGAGATAGGGAGAGATAAAGAGAGAGAAAGGAGGGAGATAGGGAGAGAGAAAGAGAGAGAAAGGAGGGAGATAGGGAGAGAGAAAGAGAGAGAGAGAGGAGGGAGATGGGAGAGAGAAAGAGAGAGAGGAGGGAGATGGGAGAGAGAGGGGAGGGTTTTCTATGGTAGGGTTGTGTTGACAGATTAGATTGAGAGAGCATCTAATCGTATGCGCTGTGCTTATTAATGTGTCCTCAGCCTCTGGCAGATCTCTGTACACATGCATGAACCAGTATCCTCGGGTTAGTTCCTCTACACAGATGTGACGTCAGTAGTAGTGAAGTAATTAGTGGGGTGATGGTTCCTCTGAACCTTGACCCCGTATAATCACCTCTCCTCCTCCTCAATGCAGGAAGGGCTGTTTCCTTCCTCTTCCTCACTCAGCCCCTGCCTTTGTTCAGGTCTTCATTATTAAAAGCCATCTCCCTCTCCTCTCCTCTCCTCTCCTCTCCTCTCCTCTCCTCTCCTCTCCCCTCTTCTCCTCTCCCCTCTTCTCCTCTCCCCTCTTCTCCTCTCCCCCTCCTCTCCCCTCTCTTCTCCTCTCTTCTCCTCTCCCCTCCTCTCCCCCCTCCTCTCCCCTCTTCTCCTCTCCCCTCCTCTCCCCTCTTCTCCTCTCTCTTCTCCTCTCCTCTCCCTCACCTTCCTCTGTTCCACAATCACGCACATTTGACACACACACACACACACACACACACACACACACACACACACACACACACACACACACACACACACACACACACGACACACACACACACACACACACACACACACACACACACACACACACACACACACACACACACACACACACACACACACACAGGGTGATGTGTCTTCATGGACTCTGGCCATAATGAACTTCCACATCCAGAGGAAACCATGTAAACAATGAAGCCATTAACTACAGTCCATTAACTTAACACTGTAGTCCATTAAATTAATACTGTAGTCCATTAACTCATTGACCGCCACGCTGTTTTTCCATCTTTACTCCCTGGCGCCAGCGTTATTGACCATTTTCACGATGTTTGCGGACCCGTGGTATATTCTATATTATAGCTATGGAGACAATAGTATGGCTCATTTGACAAGGCACTATTTATAGTCCAACAGGGACAAAACCAGTTCATTCTACATACTTTAGTTTGTGCGCTATTCCACGCTAAACATCGGCTGGTTTCAAAATAATCCAGTCTTGTTTTCTAGATTGTGAGATATGACGTGTTATATGCATAATTATGCGCAAATCGTTCGGGTTGCTCGCCTGAAACCTAGATTATTTCCAAATCAAAGGTATATACCATGTAGATGTTTCTTCACAAAGTCGTCAAGGGGGGGGGGGGGGGGGGGGGTGGGTCGTTTTACCAAAAGCATGTTTTAGGTCCGGTAACATACGACGCTGTGATCAATAATCCCGGTAGTTCCATCGCGATCACCATTACCGGTGTGCATTGGGCCTCATCTATAATATGGCAAACAATAGGTTTCAGGCAAACACATGGGCGACAGATGGCTGTGTGCTGCTCACTTTGAGGGGGAGGGGATTCCTGCAGCCCGAGGTACTGATAGACAACTGAGAGACCCAGATGAATGAATGAATGAATGAATGAAAACTTTATTTAACATATTGCATAATGGGTACAATACAGTACGGCTCAATACACACAATTGTTAAGGGGACGCAGACCAGAGAAAGTCGTTTGTCTTGTTTACATCAGGGTCCCCCCATTTTCAATTCATAGTGTCATAGTTCAAAAGGTATAGGAGATACTGCCACCTGTCGAATTCGATCGTCGTTGCAATTATAACGGTAGGCAGCGGTGCCAGGGAGACACAGGCGAGTGTTTAGAATGGGGAAAATAAAAAAGGATCAAAACCCGAGATATCTCGGGGTTGGCGCTCAACGCACCGGAACGCAAATTACATCACGTCATAAATCAGTCTCTCTAGACTGTCTGACATAATAATATATATATATTTTTTTTTTGGTAACACACAGTAACACACAGTCACACACAGTAACACACAGGCTACTGTATGTCACACATGAATAAACCTGCTGAATAAACAATGACTTGTATCACTTCAGACCCACGCTGGAAGTCCATTAAGCTAGTGGCTACTAACTTGTAATCCAGATGGTGTGAACAATGAAGACACACACACGTCACACACACACACACACACACACACACACACACACACACACACACACACACACACACACACACACACACACACACACACACACACACACACACACACAGACACACACACACACACACACACACACACACACACACACACACACACACACACACACGCACACACTGCTGGTGGTGAGGTCATGAGCAGCAGCCAATAGGAATGAGCAACTCGGCTGACACAATGAGCCGTTAAAAAAGGAAAAATCCACCCTAAAACATCATCTACATTGTATTCCTGTGATCTTGAATGGTTTGACGAGAGGATACAGGTGAGAGGAGGAGAGGAGAGGAGAGGAGAGAGGAGAGGAGAGGAGAGGAGAAGAGAGGAGAAGAGAGGAGAGGAGAGGAGAGGAGAGGAGAGGAGAGGAGAGGAGAGGAGAGGAGGAGGAGAGGAGAAGAGAGGAGAGGAGAGGAGAAGAGAAGGAGAAGAGAAGAGAAGAGAAGAGAAGAGAAGGAGAAGAGAAGAGAAGAGAAGAGAAGAGAAGAGAAGAGAAGAGAGGAGAGGAGAGAGAGGAGAGGAAGGGAGAGGAGAGGAGAGGAGAGGAGAGGAGGGGAGAGAGGAGAGGAGAGGAGAGGAGGGGGAGAGGAGAGGA
>NW_028172048.1:0-25000 GCF_963971535.1 Notolepis coatsorum
AGGACAGTGTATAATGACAATCGTTTGCATTAAACAAATGGATTGCACCAGATTTAGCAAGAAGCTATCATTTCCATCTATAGTCCCATGTACTGTAAAACGTTTCATAGCTATTTAAGTTTATTTCGATTATAAAGGGCAGTGTATAATGACTCGTTTGCATTAAACAAATGGATGGGTGCACTAGATTTAGCAAGAAGCGATCATGTCCTAATCACAACAGTGTCGCAAGTGTTTTTGTGGCTCCAGTCCACGGAACGTTGACAGAATTAGCAAAACACCTTATCGCCGGAGGCATAAAAGTCATTAGGATACTGCTCTGCTCTGAATTGAGGGCTTATTTGGGGAATTTATTAGCTTCTTGACGATGTAAACACCGAAGCAGTGAGACGCTTGGGAGACTGCCTGTGTTGTGTGTAACCCGCTCTAGCGTCCGCCTCCCCGGTCGCGTGTGCACCAAGCGTTCCACCCAAAAACGGAATTTCAGTCCAGATTAGGCCAAATTCTGCAATATTCCACGTTTTGCAGTTGATTCCATTTTTATTGGTCAATTCCGCGATTCCGTCCGCGATTCCATGAACGCGGATTTCATATGGCTCTAGTAGAAGATGACAGAAAGGCAGTCTTTGGTAACTTGTAGAAGATGACAGAAAGGCAGTCTTTGGTAACTTGTAGAAGATGACAGGAAGGCAGCCTTTGGTAACTTGTAGAAGATGACAGGAAGGCAGCCTTTGGTAACTTGCAGAAGATGACAGGAAGGCAGCCTTTGGTAACTTGTAGAAGATGATAGGAAGGCAACCTTTGGTAACTTGTAGAAGATGACAGGAAGGCAGCCTTTGGTAACTTGTAGAAGATGATAGGAAGGCAACCTTTGGTAACTTGTAGAAGATGACAGGAAGGCAGCCTTTGGTAACTTGTAGAAGATGACAGAAAGGCAGCCTTTGGTAACTTGTAGAAGATGACAGAAAGGCAGCGTTTGGTAACTTGTAAAAGATGACAGAAAGGCAGCCTTTGGTAACTTGTAGAAGATGACAGAGACGCAGCCTTTGGTAACTTGTAGAAGATGACAGGAAGGCAGCCTTTGGTAACTTGTAGAAGATGACAGGAAGGCAGCCTTTGGTAACTTGTAGAAGATGACAGGAAGGCAGCCTTTGGTAACTTGTAGAAGATGACAGAGACGCAGCCTTTGGTAACTTGTAGAAGATGACAGAGACGCAGCCTTTGGTAACTTGTAGAAGATGACAGACGCAGCCTTTGGTAACTTGTAGAAGATGACAGACGCAGCCTTTGGTAACTTGTAGAAGATGACAGGAAGGCAGCCTTTGGTAACTTGTAGAAGATAAGTCAAGTTAGACCGCGCTCACAATCGTTGACACTGGGTGCTGCAATCCCGAAGATATATGTAGAATAAAGCAGGAAGCCGGACCAGCACTCTCAGGTTTCGAAAATTGTAATTGCAGCCGGATACAGACATGTTTCAGAACAAGTGTTCCTTCTTCAGTGTTGACGGCTAGCAGTATTAGATTGGAAAAATGGTGGCTATATACAAGGTGCGCAGGAAGTGACATCAAAAACAGGTGTGCCTGGGATTACTGGTCAACTTTGACCCTAGGAAGGACATTGTATATAGCCACCATTTTTCCAATCGAATACTGCTAGCCATCAACACAGAAGAAGGAACGCTTGTTCTGAAACATGTCTGTGTCCGGCTGCAATTAAAATGTTCGAAACCTGAGAGTGCTGGTCCGGCTTCCTGCTTTATTCTACAACTTGTAGAAGATGACCGAAAGGCAGCCTTTGGTAACTTGTAGAAGATGACAGGAAGGCAGCCTTTGGTAACTTGTAGAAGATGACAGAAATGCAGTCTTTGGTAACAAAAACAATCGATATAAATAATGGTAAAATTGTTATTTAAAAATGTGCCCCTAAAAAATATTTTTTGCCCCTAAATTTCTCATTTAGGGGCAAGTGTGCCCCTAGTGAAAAAGCTTAGCGTACAGCCCTGGTTAGTGTACTGGTCCCGAGTGTAGCAGGGACGGTGGAGCTATAGGCTAACGTTAGTGTACTGGTCCCGACTAGCAGGGACGGCGGAGCAATAGGCTAATGTTAGTGTAGTCAGGGCTGTACAGTGCGATATAATGTTGCGGTTGTAATTTCATTAGACAGACCAGCGCGGACCTTTAACACTATGGCCGCCAAGGACGCCTTACCTCGTCATTCCCCGCCATGCTAATTCTGCCAATGACGCCGTAACACGTCATTAAGATCAATATTTCAAAAATCTGTGATCGCAATCATATTTCTCCCGCGGAGACTTGAGATCTACTGTTGATCCCCTCTCAACTCTCCAACGGTTCAAGAGCGCCATCTGGTGGCCGATCGGCGGATCGCCCAAACCGGAAACCGGAAACGGAAACTGGTGCTCATCCAAAATCGGTCCGACCACTCGCTATAGGTCCCGGGATTCGGGCTCGACACAATGGATAGCGATCCGTTACCAATAACTCGATAAACAACATGATTTGGACGTATATACTATTATACAACCTGGAGATGGATCGCATATTTCAACATCCCATAATAGGAATATTTTTGCTCCACGCTCATCGCCCAACGGCCCGAGGAGACTGGGGTAAGTTTCAGCGTACCGTGTTCGATACAAACTGCTCTAATGATCATATCACCCACACTAGATGAATCATCTAACGTTGGCCACGGAATTATAAACGACCCCCCCCCCCATCCGGTCAACGTCAGATGATAAGTAGTAACTTCTAGAAGCACGTCCATTTGAAATTTTTTATCTCGCGCCGATCGCTATCAAACTGTATTTGATCATCAATATAATGCATTTAGGGCTATAAATCACGTTCTGCAGAATGCTGCAGAAAACGATAAAAACATATTTATACTTTAGACCGTATTTTAGTATGAATATGTGAATGAAAAAGTATAACGTTGCTACATCCTGAACGATAGATAATTGACGTTGAATGGGCCATAGTAATGTCAATTTAGCAATACAATTTAAAAAGTTATAGCCCTGCAAAGAAGGGGAACTTCTCCATAGACAAATAGAGCTGGCAGAGGATGGTATAATGATGTACATAAGCCTGGCAAAGAAAGTGTTAATAACATGCAATTTAATTGACACAAGCAATGAGCTAACGGTAGCTGTTAACCAAGGTATCCATTAGGATTATGCTAAGCTAACTAGCGATAGCTGCTAACCCTGGAAAACGGTCAAAGCGGACTCCACAAGACTAGTTCCATTCGTGAGGAAAGGGGGTGGGTTATATTGACAACGCTTGACAACAGAAGTTTAAACATAACTTCATATTTATTGGTTATTCGTTTCTGTATATCATCCAATTTCCATCTCTGTGTGTCTCCATCTCCATCTCTTCCTGTTTACATTCGAGTGTGACGTCATCACCTACGGCAGCTTAGACGATCAAAACGCGAACCTAGAACAAAACCCGAGGGGGGGAGGCTGGCTCTCTTGTTCATTCTCGCCCCCTCTCTCTCTCGCTCTCTCTCTACATTCAATGATTTAAAGTAGCCAAACGTTACAGACAGTATAAATACTAACTGGATAGTTGATGATATAAACATTTAATTTCATTATCTGAAATATTCTAAAATCATTAAGTCTGCTATAAGCCATTATACCTTTGTGTGTGATTATTATTTTCTCACAGTAGTGTGTGTATATATACAGGGGGCGAAATTGGAGCCCGCCAAGCGCCATTGGCGGTCAGTTTTTATGTTTGGCGGGTGCCACTGAGAGGTCTGCCCGCCGTGTCAAATAGTCATGTAAAAATAAAAAATCTGCGGTGTGTTTTGGTTTTACGGCAGTCGCAGTTTTTGGCAACCCCGTCTCTCACGGCGCGTCATCTCGTTGGCTTGTTTACCAACGTGACATCCGCTACACGCTCTTCTTCTGCTCTGTAGGGAGCTCAGCTAATGTTACGCCCACCTAGCTAACGCAGAGTAGCCAACGTTAGCGAAATGTAATAACGTTAAATAACATTAATCACTGATACAGTATGTGGAACCATATTAAAGGAGTAAGCCGGCCGGTAAAAAGACAGCGGAAGAAGTGGCAGCGAGAGCGAGCTCGCTCGTTAGCTCACGTTAGCTCTATATGTCCCAGTAAACTAAATAGTTCACTGAGGCGTTATCTAGCGGGCTAGCAGTAGCTACAGATGGCTCCTGATATCAATGTCTTATAACATTGATTCAATGCGTATTCTAGCTGAGGGCATGCTGAATGTGATTTGACCAAAGCACAGTAACGTTATACCAATAGGGTCCAGCTGCAGCGCCGGAGAATCCTTGAATGTTGAATGTAGAGTATAGGGTCCAGCTGCAGCGCCGGAGAATCCTTGCTGGAGCTGTTTGCAGATAGCGAGCATTTTGACTTGTTGCGTGGTGGCGATGTCTCACAGATAATACAACTACAAGTATGATTATATAATATATATATTTTATAATAAAAATAAATTAAATTTGGCTGGTAAGAAATATGCTTGGCGGGTAGATTCTTCCCATCTACCCGCCACTGGCCGGTGAGTCAAAAAGTTAATTTCGCTCCCTGTATATATATATATACATATATGTGTGTGTGTGTGTGTTTGGCTAAAGTGGATAGAAAACACAGTACTGTGCAAAAAAAAGGCACCCAAGAGTTTTTATATAAATGGTCTTAGATGTAAATAATTTTTTTTATTAGTGTGTCAGTAGACTACTCTTAGTACATTTTCATTAAATAATTTTTTAAAGCATCTTCATGGTTTAATAATGCAAACATATGTTGCAGGGACTTATTATAATCATCATATTGGCGTGACTGTATGCATCAAAGGGTTAAATCAAGCATTTTTAAGTGCTTTAGAGGAAATGTCAAAATATCGCGATATATATCGTGTATCGCGATATGGCCAAAAAATATTGCGATATCATTTAGAGGCCATATCGCCCAGCCCTAACTGTGAGCAGGGGAATAGTAGAAAGACATGAATACAGGCAATACAATTTGATCTGAATAATCAAATAAACAGTGTAAAGTAAACAAAGGTGCATAGGGTTGTATTATAGGTTACAATAACCAAAGGCATTAAAGAATCTTCTTTATCAGGAAGAGACAACGTCAGAAGTGGGCGGGGCTTATAAGGTGAACAGTGCACAAATAATGTCTTCAGTCGAGGACACCGCTTGTTGCGCAGGTGCTGAAAACGCTCTTGAGTAACGAACATGTGATAAAAAAAAACAAGAGTTAACTGTAATCTGTGATGTCATCAAGATGTACCACCTGAAGCCTGTCCTCAAGACACTGTTCTGTGATTCTGTGATGGATCACGGTTTATGTGGGTTTTATGTTAGTTTATTTTAGTGTGCTTTGGATGTATTTTGGGTTTTCTCTGGTTAGCTGTCAATCACCAGACACCAATTAATTGCCATGTGACATGGCAGGTGTGTGGGCTTGATTGCCACCTGATTGGTGTCAGGTGTGCAGCGCCTTTAAGTAGGCTTGGTTGACTGTGTTTGGATGCTTGTCCATTTCATGTTTTCCCTCAATAGTAGAGGTGTCCCAAGCTCATGCTTCTAGGGTTTTCTCTGTCTGTTTATTTTATTAAAAAAAATGTCAACTGCTAGGCAGTGGTGATTACTTTGTGTTTTTTCCCCAGTTATTTTATACTGGTGTTTTGTGTTTCCTACAGCTTTTATTTTAATTTATTTTATTCTTGTGTTTTCCCCCACCCTCTCTCATCGCTTCGTCCACATTGCAGCCGGCCAGTGGGAGGCATGGCCTAACAGCGTTCGAGACAGGGGAGGGGAGAATTGGACAATACGAAATTGGGATGGGAGAAAAATTGAAAATGGGAGAAAAAGTAGATTAAAAAAAAAAGATTCCCCTTTTTGTGTGTGTCCTACACCCCTCCCCCCCCCCCAATCCTGACAGATTCAGCCAACCGATCGAGAGCAGTAATACCTTCTTGGCAGGGCTGAGCAATGTGCCCAAAATATCATATCACAATATTTTTGTTAGTTCTAACTTGGGAGGTGTATCGGATATGAAGGATCCATGCAAAGGTATTTTTACTACAGTATTTTTATGGATTTTTACTACGGTATTTAGATAGACTGTATATTTATAAGTGAATCAAAACATTCTCCCTTGTAGCCGTATTAAAAAAGGTTTGAGAAAATAGACAGTTTCTTAGACGGAATGAAATTGCATAATGACATAATGTCATATCTCATCTGTATATTGATACTTGAAAACGAAATACTGTCAAATACCCGCTATAACGTCAAAACAAAGACAAATATCCTGATATTATATTTTGTCCATCTCACCCAGCCCTAGTTCTAATGGTAAAAAAAAATTATTATGAATTACAATTTAATATGACATGTTTTTTGTCTTTCTCTTATAATTGTCATATTTAACTGAAAATGCTCCTTATGTTGTTTTACTTTTCTAATACCACTGCAAGGAATATTTTGTTATGAACTATCTTTCGATTTATACATATTCAACGGCATGTATTGCATGGATCCATGATGGTACACCTTCATATTATATTAGATTAAACATTTAAGAATATTGTAATATTTTATATAATATACAATTAAAGGTTGTCATCTTACAGCACAAGTACAGTACAACAAAAATAAGTTTGGCATCCAACCAGAGTGCAAATGTAACAGTAAAGTACAATAGTAACATACAATGTACAGGTGATTGATTACACTGGGTATACAATATATAAATTAGTACTACTGAGTAATAGTGCTAATCAGATGTATGTACAGAGTTGTAATATTAATATGTACAGTAATACAGGTATAAAGACACTATGGTAGTAAGTAAGTCATACTGGCCAGCAGCGTAACTAGTAAGAGTAGGTAAGGGATATGTACAGATCAGGGCTGTACGTTAACTTTTTTTGCACATAGCACTGGTGCTACAGAGGTTGATAGTTTTGTAGCACAGGCCAAAATCTTGTAGCACGAGTATAAAACGTCTCTAAAATCTCTAAAAACAACCACAAGTAGTGCAGTTCATTACTTAAATAGGTATGTGACTGGCAAGGGACATGCATCTTGCATACAGGGCACACAAAATCCAAACTTTAACAAGAAATGCTTTCAGACAAATTCTTTCTTTATTTGCCCAAAAAAAACCGAAGTATGTTGTGAAGTGTATAGATAGATGTGAAATGTATAGATGTAGCAGTACTGTCTATCTGTATGTCGTGTATGTCTTATGTTATGATGAATTGAAAATGGGGGACCCTGATGTAAACAAGACTAAAGTCTTTCTCTGGTCTGCATCCCCTTAACAATTGTGTGTATTGAGCCGTAGGCCTACTGTATTGTACCCATTCTGCAATCTGTTAATAAAGTTTTCAATCAATCAATCAAGTTAACTTTGAACCTCGGTTGTCAAGCCGCGTCAATGTTGTGTATGCATCTGAGTGGCATCACAACGGTGTTCACTGTGCCTTTAAGACGGCACGGTGGCCTTACGACAGTGCTGTGAAGTACCGTCAAGTGTTGTGGTAACGTCAGTTGGGTTGGTGTGCTGTTGTGCACAGCTAGCCCCTTTCGTGACTGCGATGTGCAAGCCAGGGGCTTTTGACCATGAAATAAAATGTCTAACCTTACGTTGTAGTCCGGTGCGTTTTTGGAAACATTATAGACTATAGTCATAACAGATACACCTAGCTAACATGGGGCTGGCTGCTTTGCGCACACAGGGCTAACCGCTAACGTTAGGTAGCAAGCAGCTATAGCTAAAACGCTAACTAGAAGCTAATCATTGTATACAGTTCCAATAGACTAACATACACCTCTGTGATTTAAATGTGTCCTTGCCTTAGACTCGAGGGTTGTACTAGGGTTGGATGCAGACATGCAGTTCCCCGTTGGTCAGTCTGTCTGTTTTCCATCTTCTGCTGTGTTTAACGTTATCTGTTTGCGAGTGCTTCCTTGACTGATGGCTATAGTACCGCGGGACTTTTATTCAACATTCTATAATTCCGCGGGTTGGCGAGTACTGCAGGAACTTTTATTAAACATTATATATGTCCGCGGGTTGGCCAGTACTGTGGGAACTTTTATTAAACATGCTATGTCGCCGTGGCCCATTCAACTTAATACCGTCACTTTTCTTTTTCTTTTTTTGCCACACGGGCCATTGCACCAGTGCTACTGAAGTCAATCCATTCATCGCACAGACTGACGTCAGTGTAGCACGTGCGACATATATATCGCACTGTACAGCCCTGCAGATATAGATATAGTATCTACAGATATGTAAAAAGGGTTATATGCAGGTATGTACAGACAGATGTGGATATATATGGTAAGAATGAATATATATATATATATATATATATATATATATATCATATTTGGTATAACCTCCCTCTCTCCTCTGTGTGAGAATGGGTTTAGGCAGAGCCCAATAGCTGAACACAGGAGAAGAGAGAATGGAGCGTTTTAGGGTGTTTTAATTGTACTTCCCCAAGCAGACAGTTACATCAGGAAATGTACAACAGACGGGTATTGGGAATGTTTCTTGGGGGGTGACTGAGGACAGGAGCACTCCTTGTGCAGCACGAGATGTCCAGGCAGGGGGGTGCACTGGAGCGGAGGTCCTGGGCACACAGAGAAACAAGGTTAGAGCAAGGAATAATAATACGAGCAGGTTAGCAAGGCATTAGGGTGAGTCGGCGTACCTAGGTAGCTAGATTAACACTACGACGAGGTCTGGTCAGGATCTGCAGGTAGATGTACTGTCTTGCTGATCAAGGGATGAGGTACAGCCGTGTAATGAGAAGGCTCTCGCCGTGATTACGACACTCGGCTGTACAAGCGTAGCTGAATAGATGATCTGTGATGTCACCAGGTGTCTGAATAGCTGATCTGTGATGTCACCAGGTGTCTGAATGGATGATCTGTGATGTCACCAGGTGTCTGAATGGATGATCTGTGATGTCACCAGGTGTCTGAATAGATGATCTGTGATGTCACCAGGTGTCTGAATGGATGATCTGTGATGTCACCAGGTGTCTGAATGGATGATCTGTGATGTCACCAGGTGTCTGAATGGATGATCTGTGATGTCACCAGGTGTCTGAATGGATGATCTGTGATGTCACCAGGTGTCTGAATAGATGATCTGTGATGTCACCAGGTGTCTGAATAGATGATCTGTGATGTCACCAGGTGTCTGAATGGATGATCTGTGATGTCACCAGGTGTCTGAATGGATGATCTGTGATGTCACCAGGTGTCTGAATGGATGATCTGTGATGTCACCAGGTGTCTGAATGGATGATCTGTGATGTCACCAGGTGTCTGAATGGATGATCTGTGATGTCACCAGGTGTCTGCATGGATGATCTGTGATGTCACCAGGTGTCTGAATGGATGATCTGTGATGTCACCAGGTGTCTGAATGGATGATCTGTGATGTCACCAGGTGTCTGAATGGATGATCTGTGATGTCACCAGGTGTCTGAATAGATGATCTGTGATGTCACCAGGTGTCTGAATGGATGATCTGTGATGTCACCAGGTGTCTGAATGGATGATCTGTGATGTCACCAGGTGTCTGAATAGATGATCTGTGATGTCACCAGGTGTCTGAATGGATGATCTGTGATGTCACCAGGTGTCTGCATGGATGATCTGTGATGTCACCAGGTGTCTGAATGGATGATCTGTGATGTCACCAGGTGTCTGAATGGATGATCTGTGATGTCACCAGGTGTCTGAATGGATGATCTGTGATGTCACCAGGTGTCTGAATAGATGATCTGTGATGTCACCAGGTGTCTGAATGGATGATCTGTGATGTCACCAGGTGTCTGAATGGATGATCTGTGATGTCACCAGGTGTCTGAATGGATGATCTGTGATGTCACCAGGTGTCTGAATGGATGATCTGTGATGTCACCAGGTGTCTGAATGGATGATCTGTGATGTCACCAGGTGTCTGAATGGATGATCTGTGATGTCACCAGGTGTCTGAATGGATGATCTGTGATGTCACCAGGTGTCTGAATGGCTCTGAAACGGATCCCTCGCGCTGGGAGAGCGGATCGTTGTGTGGATGCCCCTAAGACACATTTAGCCACAGAGGAATGCTGGGAATGCAACGCAAAACGTCAGGCAGGGAAGGTGGAGGAGCCTTAATGATAGAGGAGGAGGGAGGGGGAGGAGGGAGGGCGAGGAGAAGAGGAGGGAGGGGGAGGAGGAGGAGGAGAGGACGGAGGGGAGGAGCAGGAGCCTTAATGATAGAGGAGGAGGGGGGGGGGAGGAGGAGAGGACAGAGGGGGAGGAGGAGCCTTAATTATAGAGGGACAAGGAGGAGAGGAGGAGCTTTAATGATAGAGGGACAAGGAGGAGGGGAGGAGGAGGAGCCTTAATGATATTGTCCTTAGGGACAAGGGGGCGGAGGAGGAGAAGAAGGAGGGCGAGGAGGAGGAGGGGGAGGAGCCTTAATGATAGAGGGACAAGGGGGCGGAGGAGGAGAAGAAGGAGGGGGAGGAGGAGGAGGGGCTGGCAGACAGGCGAGGTACTTGCTTTGAAGCTGGAAGGGCAGGAATGTGTGTGAAGTAACATTCCATGACCGCAGGGCTCAAGTGCTCCGCACACGGCGGGCGATTTTAGCCAGGCGACCGACTTTTTTTGCGAGCCGACCGACAGAATTGTATTGCGTCCATTGTTATGAATGAGACAGCCCACACAGCAGGAGATTTTGAAGCGACAGCAATTTCTGTCGCCTGGCAAAAAATCGCCTCGATCCTATTTTTTTAGGCGACGGCAGGCGACACAGCAAGGACAGTGAGGGAATAACATGACTTCTACAGTAGAAGTAGTACAGAAGTTCTACTGGTGTATCATTTGTACACCATTAATTTATCAATACATTCATTGATCAATAACCTACGTATTATTACCATGCTACTTATGTTCATTATTATTAACAGGAACAATTTAAATAAATAACGTTAGTTGGAGAAGCTATAGTGGCCGCTTGTCATTAACTAATAAATTAACAATGCGCCACGATGCACCTACTAGTGTTTTTATACTCGGGTAACAAAATAAGTTGTGGATGTTGACAGAGTTTAATGTCCAGGCTGCAGCTGATGTAGTTTGTAAGGTTTATTGTCCAAAGAAAATGATGGTTGAGAACAGTTTGTGTCTTCAGTGAAAAAACATTCTCTCTCAGCAGGTGCATAATACTTGTCCAATCGGTGGTAATGAACATATTGTAGCGATCAGTCATGCAGTAATGTCAGGAAGAATGAGGAGAGGTTGTATTCGTATATGGTGGTTTAATTCCAGCTCAATATGGGTTTTACAGGTTAATAGTTCGCTCGTAATGCACAACACAGCTACCTGCTAATACGCTTGCTTCACAACAACCTAACGTCCGGTCCGTCCTCCCATATCTCCCTCTGGGGGGAACCAAGTAACCACACCCCCAGCTAGACAGAGCGACGGTCGGCTCTGGTGTGGGGGGCCAAGCGATTGTCGTTGAGCGACAGACGATCGCATCGCCAGGCGACGCCGGTCGCTCGCCGTGTGCGGACCACTTCAGAGGCAGGACCCAGTGTACCGAAGGTGTAGCTTCATGTAGGACCCAGGGGGAAGGTGTAGGACCCAGGGGGAAGGTGTAGCATCCTGTAGGACCCAGGGACCCAGGGGGAAGGTGTAGCTTCATGTAGGACCCAGGGGGAAGGTGTAGGACCCAGGGGGAAGGTGTAGCATCCTGTAGGACCCAGGGACCCAGGGGGAAGGTGTAGCTTCATGTAGGACCCAGGGGGAAGGTGTAGGACCCAGGGGGAAGGTGTAGCATCCTGTAGGACCCAGGGACCCAGGGGGAAGGTGTAGCTTCATGTAGGACCCAGGGGGAAGGTGTAGCTTCATGTAGGACCCAGGGGGAAGGTGTAGCATCATGTAGGACCCAGGGGGAAGGTGTAGCGTCATGTAGGACCCAGGGGAAAGGTGTAGCTTCATGTAGGACCCAGGGGGAAGGTGTAGCTTCATGTAGGACCCAGGGGGAAGGTGTAGCATCATGTAGGACCCAGGGGGAAGGTGTAGCTTCATGTAGGACCCAGGGGGAAGGTGTAGCTTCATGTAGGACCCAGGGGGAAGGTGTAGCTTCATGTAGGACCCAGGGGCGAAGGTGTAGCGTCATGTAGGACCCAGGGGGAAGGTGTAGCTTCATGTAGGACCCAGGGGGGAGCTGTAGCTTCATGTAGGACCCAGGGGGAAGGTGTAGCATCATGTAGGACCCAGGGGGAAGGTGTAGCTTCATGTATGACCCAGGGGGGAGCTGTAGCTTCATGTAGGACCCAGGGGGAAGGTGTAGCTTCATGTAGGACCCAGGGGGAAGGTGTAGCTTCATGTAGGACCCAGGGGGAAGGTGTAGCGTCATGTAGGACCCAGGGGGGAGGTGTAGCTTCATGTAGGACCCAGGGGGAAGGTGTAGCATCATGTAGGACCCAGGGGGGAGGTGTAGCATCATGTAGGACCCAGGGGGGAGGTGTAGCATCATGTAGGATCCAGGGGGAAGGTGTAGCTTCATGTAGGACCCAGGGGGAAGGTGTAGCGTCATGTAGGACCCAGGGGGAAGGTGTAGCATCATGTAGGACCCAGGGGGAGGTGTAGCTTCATGTAGGACCCAGGGGGAAGGTGTAGCATCATGTAGGACCCGGGGGGAAGGTGTAGCGTCATGTAGGACCCAGGGGGGAGGTGTAGCTTCATGTAGGACCCAGGGGGAAGGTGTAGCTTCATGTAGGACCCAGGGGGAAGGTGTAGCATCATGTAGGACCCAGGGGGAAGGTGTAGCATCATGTAGGACCCAGGGGGAAGGTGTAGCATCATGTAGGACCCAGGGGGAAGGTGTAGCATCCTGTAGGACCCAGGGGGAAGGTGTAGCTTCATGTAGGACCCAGGGGGAAGGTGTAGCATCATGTAGGACCCAGGGGGAAGGTGTAGCATCATGTAGGACCCAGGGGGAAGGTGTAGCATCCTGTAGGACCCAGGGACCCAGGGGGAAGGTGTAGCTTCATGTAGGACCCAGGGGGAAGGTGTAGCTTCATGTAGGACCCAGGGGGAAGGTGTAGCTTCATGTAGGACCCAGGGGGAAGGTGTAGCATCATGTAGGACCCAGGGGGAAGGTGTAGCGTCATGTAGGACCCAGGGGGGAGGTGTAGCTTCATGTAGGACCCAGGGGGAAGGTGTAGCTTCATGTAGGACCCAGGGGGAAGGTGTAGCTTCATGTAGGACCCAGGGGGAAGGTGTAGCTTCATGTAGGACCCAGGGACCCAGGGGGAAGGTGTAGCTTCATGTAGGACCCAGGGGGAAGGTGTAGCTTCATGTAGGACCCAGGGGGAAGGTGTAGCTTCATGTAGGACCCAGGGGGAAGGTGTAGCGTCATGTAGGACCCAGGGGGAAGGTGTAGCTTCATGTAGGACCCAGGGGGAAGGTGTAGCGTCATGTAGGACCCAGGGGGGAGGTGTAGCTTCATGTAGGACCCAGGGGGAAGGTGTAGCATCATGTAGGACCCAGGGGGGAGGTGTAGCATCATGTAGGACCCAGGGGGGAGGTGTAGCATCATGTAGGACCCAGGGGGAAGGTGTAGCTTCATGTAGGACCCAGGGGGAAGGTGTAGCTTCATGTAGGACCCAGGGGGAAGGTGTAGCGTCATGTAGGACCCAGGGGGAGGTGTAGCTTCATGTAGGACCCAGGGGGAAGGTGTAGCTTCATGTAGGACCCAGGGGGAAGGTGTAGCATCATGTAGGACCCAGGGGGAAGGTGTAGCTTCATGTAGGACCCAGGGGGAAGGTGTAGCATCATGTAGGACCCAGGGGGAAGGTGTAGCATCATGTAGGACCCAGGGGGAAGGTGTAGCATCATGTAGGACCCGGGGGGAAGGTGTAGCATCATGTAGGACCCAGGGGGAAGGTGTAGCGTCATGTAGGACCCAGGGGGAAGGTGTAGCTTCATGTAGGACCCAGGGGGAAGGTGTAGCATCATGTAGGACCCAGGGGGAAGGTGTAGCTTCATGTAGGACCCAGGGGGAAGGTGTAGCTTCATGTAGGACCCAGGGGGAAGGTGTAGCTTCATGTAGGACCCAGGGGGAAGGTGTAGCGTCATGTAGGACCCAGGGGGAAGGTGTAGCGTCATGTAGGACCCAGGGGGGAGGTGTAGCTTCATGTAGGACCCAGGGGGAAGGTGTAGCTTCATGTAGGACCCAGGGGGAAGGTGTAGCTTCATGTAGGACCCAGGGGGAAGGTGTAGCATCATGTAGGACCCAGGGGGAAGGTGTAGCGTCATGTAGGACCCAGGGGGAAGGTGTAGCTTCATGTAGGACCCAGGGGGAAGGTGTAGCTTCATGTAGGACCCAGGGGGGAGGTGTAGCATCATGTAGGACCCAGGGGGAAGGTGTAGCTTCATGTAGGACCCAGGGGGAAGGTGTAGCATCATGTAGGACCCGGGGGGAAGGTGTAGCATCATGTAGGACCCAGGGGGAAGGTGTAGCTTCATGTAGGACCCAGGGGGAAGGTGTAGCTTCATGTAGGACCCAGGGGGAAGGTGTAGCATCATGTACGACCCAGGGGGAAGGTGTAGCGTCATGTAGGACCCAGGGGGGAGCTGTAGCTTCATGTAGGACCCAGGGGGAAGGTGTAGCATCATGTAGGACCCAGGGGGAAGGTGTAGCATCATGTAGGACCCAGGGGGAAGGTGTAGCTTCATGTAGGACCCAGGGGGAAGGTGTAGCATCATGTAGGACCAGGGGGGGAGGTGTAGCTTCATGTAGGACCCAGGGGGAAGGTGTAGCTTCATGTAGGACCCAGGGGGAAGGTGTAGCTTCATGTAGGACCCAGGGGGAAGGTGTATCATCATGTAGGACCCAGGGGGAAGGTGTAGCATCATGTAGGACCCAGGGGGAAGGTGTAGCTTCATGTAGGACCCAGGGGGAAGGTGTAGCGTCATGTAGGACCCAGGGGGGAGGTGTAGCTTCATGTAGGACCCAGGGGGAAGGTGTAGCTTCATGTAGGACCCAGGGGGAAGGTGTAGCTTCATGTAGGACCCAGGGGGAAGGTGTAGCTTCATGTAGGACCCGGGGGGAAGGTGTAGCATCATGTAGGACCCAGGGGGGATGTGTAGCATCATGTAGGACCGAGGGGGAAGGTGTAGCTTCATGTAGGACCCAGGGACCCAGGGGGAAGGTGTAGCGTCATGTAGGACCCAGGGGGAAGGTGTAGCATCATGTAGGACCCAGGGGGAAGGTGTAGCTTCATGTAGGACCCAGGGGGGAGGTGTAGCTTCATGTAGGACCCAGGGGGGAGGTGTAGCTTCATGTAGGACCCGGGGGGAAGGTGTAGCGTCATGTAGGACCCAGGGGGAAGGTGTAGCTTCATGTAGGACCCAGGGGGAAGGTGTAGCTTCATGTAGGACCCAGGGGGAGGTGTAGCTTCATGTAGGACCCAGGGGGAAGGTGTAGCTTCATGTAGGACCCAGGGGGAAGGTGTAGCTTCATGTAGGACCCAGGGGGAGGTGTAGCTTCATGTAGGACCCAGGGGGAAGGTGTAGCTTCATGTAGGACCCAGGGGGAAGGTGTAGCTTCATGTAGGACCCAGGGGGGAGGTGTAGCTTCATGTAGGACCCAGGGGGAAGGTGTAGCGTCATGTAGGACCCAGGGGGGAGGTGTAGCATCATGTAGGACCCAGGGGGAAGGTGTAGCTTCATGTAGGACCCAGGGGGGAGCTGTAGCTTCATGTAGGACCCAGGGGGGAGGTGTAGCTTCATGTAGGACCCAGGGGGAAGGTGTAGCGTCATGTAGGACCCAGGGGGAAGGTGTAGCTTCATGTAGGACCCAGGGGGAAGGTGTAGCGTCATGTAGGACCCAGGGGGAAGGTGTAGCTTCATGTAGGACCCAGGGGGAAGGTGTAGCTTCATGTAGGACCCAGGGGGAAGGTGTAGCTTCATGTAGGACCCAGGGGGAAGGTGTAGCGTCATGTAGGACCCAGGGGGAAGGTGTAGCTTCATGTAGGACCCAGGGGGAAGGTGTAGCGTCATGTAGGACCCAGGGGGAAGGTGTAGCTTCATGTAGGACCCAGGGGGGAGGTGTAGCTTCATGTAGGACCCAGGGGGAAGGTGTAGCTTCATGTAGGACCCAGGGGGAAGGTGTAGCTTTATGTAGGACCCAGGGGGAGGTGTAGCTTCATGTAGGACCCAGGGGGAAGGTGTAGCTTCATGTAGGACCCAGGGGGAAGGTGTAGCTTCATGTAGGACCCAGGGGGGAGGTGTAGCTTCATGTAGGACCCAGGGGGAAGGTGTAGCGTCATGTAGGACCCAGGGGGGAGGTGTAGCATCATGTAGGACCCAGGGGGAAGGTGTAGCTTCATGTAGGACCCAGGGGGGAGCTGTAGCTTCATGTAGGACCCAGGGGGGAGGTGTAGCTTCATGTAGGACCCAGGGGGAAGGTGTAGCGTCATGTAGGACCCAGGGGGAAGGTGTAGCTTCATGTAGGACCCAGGGGGAAGGTGTAGCGTCATGTAGGACCCAGGGGGAAGGTGTAGCTTCATGTAGGACCCAGGGGGAAGGTGTAGCTTCATGTAGGACCCAGGGGGAAGGTGTAGCTTCATGTAGGACCCAGGGGGAAGGTGTAGCGTCATGTAGGACCCAGGGGGAAGGTGTAGCTTCATATAGGACCCAGGGGGAAGGTGTAGCGTCATGTAGGACCCAGGGGGAAGGTGTAGCTTCATGTAGGACCCAGGGGGGAGGTGTAGCTTCATGTAGGACCCAGGGGGAAGGTGTAGCTTCATGTAGGACCCGGGGGGAAGGTGTAGCTTCATGTAGGACCCAGGGGGAAGGTGTAGCTTCATGTAGGACCCAGGGGGAAGGTGTAGCTTCATGTAGGACCCAGGGGGAAGGTGTAGCATCCTGTAGGACCCGGTGGTGAGGTGTCATGCATCCATGTAAAGATATGGGTTTCTAATAGGGGTGTAACGATGTGACCCCACAACGATTCAATTACGATTCTTCAGGCAACGATCCAATGCATCATGAAATGTCTTCATTTGACCACGATTCGATTCGATACATTTTCGATCAGTTAATTCCCCCCAAAAAAAGTATACACAAATGTGGCTGGGGGAACTGATTCACTCAGCATGAATGGACTATAATAATCAATAAAAAAATTGACATTAAAATAAATTAAAAAAAATACATAATGTTTTATTTATTTTTATAATCGATTCTTACATTTTCAAATCGATCGCAGTTGAATTGTCACCTTAGGATCGATGCATTGCGATGCATCGATGCATTGTTACACACCCATAGTTTCTAACTATGCTGTCATTCACAATATAAACCAATATATATATATATATATATATATATATATATATATACACACGTACTGTTAGTAGTACAATTGGTAAATTAGTAGTAACGCAAAAAGTAAATTATGAACGAAATGGCACAGTGACAATTTTATTACAAGATAAAGACGTAAAAAATGTCATGTCACGTTGTGATTTGCATTGAAAAACGAAATACTGTCAAAATTAAGAAAATATATTCAGATATGATGTTTTAGCTATACTGTATCTCTCCTAGAAAAACATGTTTAAACACTCAGACTGTCCATCTGTTCTTTTATTCATTCCTGAATAGTTTGGAGTTTTCATTCCAGAGCAGGAATATGAGGGTTGGGGGAGGGGGTTAAGGAATGTGTGTGAGTTTGTAAGTGTGTGTGTGTGTGTGTGTGCAGGGGGCGAAACTAGAGCCCGCCAAGCGCCATTGGCGATCAGTTTTTACGTTTGGCGACTCCCACTGAGAGGTCTGCCCGCCGTGTGGCGGGCAATCAAATAGTCATGTGAAAACCGAAAATCATGATCCAATTCTGAGCGGAGTTCTCACTCGCTGTCTCAGCACAGACACGCAGCGCATTGCTGCTCCTACCCCTCCCGCACCTGTTTCTGTATGCTGCTGCATGTAAACAGAGGCTATTGCCTCAGACAGTCAACGTGACTGACGTTAGTCTAGTCAGAGGGACCTCCGTGAGCTAATGTTAGCTACTGTTACAAAATGACCCAGTCAACTATTCAATTTTAGTTTAATACATGAGGCATTGTGTAACGTTATCCAGCCGGCTAGCTACTGATAGCTCCCGACATCAACAACTGCTCCAGCAAGTGTCCAGTGCATAATACCTCCGTTGGCTAGGTAGCTCATGTTAGCCCACGTTAGCTCACTAGTCACTACGAAATGTCCCAGTAAACTAAATAGTTCAGAGGCGTTGTCCCAACGCCATCCAGCAGTAGCTACAGATAGCTCCTGACATCAATGTCCTACAACATGCGTATTCGAGCCCCTGGCTTATATCGCATGAGGGCTGCTGAATAGGGTCCAGCTGCAGCGCAGGAGAATCCTTTCATGCTGAATGTAGAGTTTAGGGTACAGCTGCAGCATCGGAGAATCCTTGCTGGAGCTGGATGCCACTCGAGTATACACACAGACAGTGGAGCTGTTTGCAGATAGCGAGGTGGCGATGTCTCGCAGATAATACAACTACAAGTATGATTATATAATATATATATTTTATTAAAAAAATATATATATAAATTAATAATAATAATTTTTTTAATCAAAAAGTTGGCAGGTAAGAAATATGCTTGGCGGGTAGGTTTAAGTTTATTTGGATCCCCATTAGCCACAGCAGTGCTGGGGCTATTCTTCCTGGGGTCCATAACACATAAAATACAGTTACAGACTTATACACTCACAACATTTACATGGCATACAGACAATTAAAACAACAATAAAAACCCTTATACACTCATAACATTTACATGTCATACAGACAATTAAAACAACAATAAAACCCCTTATACACTCACAACATTTACATGTCATACAGACAATTAAAACAACAATAAAAACCCTAATCAAATGCATAATACAATATAAAAATATATACTCCTTATGAATGAATTCATAATACAATACAATAATACCTACTCATAATTAATTCATAATACAATACAGCATAATATACTATTTAGCTTTTACATACATTATCTATGTTCATATCAGCCAATTATACAATATTTTAATAATATATCCCTATCAGACACATGCCTTTTCATCCATATATACCTATCTCTTTATCAGACACATACATTTTCATTTATGTACACACTATCTATTAGGGAATGTCAATTTCTTTGGTTGAAAATGTTGTTTTACCACGATTTTGAAACGACATTTACTATTCTCCTGCTTAACATGTCTGGGAAGAGAGTTCCATTCCTGCATACCACGGAACACGACAGTTCGCTTCATTGCATTCGACCTCACTTTTGGAAGTGTAAAACCTCATGCAGAAGCATGTCTGGTGGAATGGTTGTGTCTGTCAAGACTTATTGATAAATAGTTATATAAAATTGAGGGGATCTTTGTAACAAGAATATTCCTAGTGAATACAAGGAGTGAGCAGAGTAATTTATGTTTGACAAGTAACCAAGTTAAACAACTGTGCATCGCTGCAACATTAGTTCTGTACTCACAGCGAAGCGCTATACAGTACGTGCTGCTTTGTTTTGTACCATTTGTAATTTTTTAGTTTATTCGTCGTTACATTCGACCATACTGCAGGACAATAGTCAAGATTTGACAAAACCAGAGCTTGAATTACCTGTTTGATAGAATTTAGTGGTAACAAATGAGCACATCTTTTAACAACAGAAATCCCTCTTCCCATTTTCACTACTATATTGTTTATATGGTGTGACCATGACAATTTACTGTCTAATGTTACCCCTAGGAGTTTAGTCTCCTGGACTTGATTAATTACCACATCACTTATCAAAAGTTTCAAGACTGGGTTCGTTCTTAGAGTATGGTTTGAACCGAAAATGATGCTACTTGTCTTTGATATGTTTAGAACTAGTTTGTTATTCTTTATCCATTCCATCACTGATTGCAACTCTGCCTTTAGGACCGTATTTAATTCATTGGCTGTTGAGGCTGATGTGTAAATCATTGAATCATCCGCATACATAGAAATATAGGACTTATTTAGGACAAGAGGCATGTCATTTGTAAATATGGTGTAGAGCAAAGGCCCAAGGCAACTTCCTTGGGGTACTCCACACCTTACCGTTTTAACTTCTGAGTAACTCCCATTAAAAAAAACTATTTGTTTCCGGTTTGCTAAATAAGTTTGCATCCAAGATAGTGCAGATGAGGAGAAACCGTAACATTCAAGTTTTTTAAGTAAGAATTTGTGATCTATGATGTCGAATGCTGCAGTAAAATCAAGCAAGACAGCTCCAGCCATTTTCTTTTTATCTATCTCTTTCAGCCAATCATCCGTCATTTGGGTTAAAGCAGTCGCTGTTGAATGTCCTTCACGATATGCATGTTGAAAATCATTCTTTGAAAATGAAAAAGATTCTTCCCATCATGAAAAAGATTCTTCCCATCTACCCGCCACTGGCCGGTGAGTCAAAAAGTTAATTTCGTGCCCTGTGTGTGTGTGTGTGTGCGTGTGCGTGTGTGTGTGGGAGAGAGAGAATGTATGTGTGTGTGTGTAGTAGGGCTGACCTCGAATAGTCGACTAATGGATCGAAAGGAGCCGTAGTCGACTGCCAACCTCTTAGTCGAATGAAAAATATGATATAACACTATGATACACAGCATCCAGTGATAAAACACTATGATACACAGCATCCAGTGATAAAACACTATGATACACAGCATCCAGTGATAAAACACTATGATACACAGCATCCAGTGATAAAACACTATGATACACAGCATCCAGTGATAAAACACTATGATACACAGCATCCAGTGATAAAACACTATGATACACTGCATCCAGTGATAAAACACAGTGCTATGATACACAGCATGGATGTGTTTTAAGTAGGGATGTCCGATATTATCGGCTTACCGATATTGGCATTAAAATGTGATATCGGAAAATATCGGTATCGGTTTTCAAATTATAATTTTATTTTTATTTTATTTTTACATTTCTATAACCTTTATTTAGCCAGGCAAGCAAGTAAGAACAAATTCTGGTTTTATTTATTGTCAAAACTATGCATAATGTTGTGTTAATTCCACAACAAGACATATGTAATGTTATAATTACCTGAAATTATTCCGTTTTTTGGGGGGGGAAACCCTGCATATATCGGTATCGGTTGATATCGGTTGATATCGGTATCGGAAATTAAGAGTTGGACAATATCGGTATATCGGTATCGGTAAAAAAGCCAATATCGAGCATCCCTAGTTTTAAGGTGAGAGCGGAGACAGGCATCATTTGTTTCTGTACACAAGTCCAGTTCTTTAGATAGGTGCGTGTGTCAGGGTTCTGTGTGTGGTCTACAGAGAGCTGAGGGAGAGGGAGAGAGTGCAGCGTCCTGAAGCGCTCCGCTGCGTCTGCAGCTCGCAGGGCTTATCCAGGGTGACAGGCGCGGCGACGCTGGGTGTTCACAGTGTGATCTTTATCATGAGACGTTTACTTACGGCCAGAGCACTTCAAACTAGGGCTGGGCGATATGGCCTAAAAATAAAATCTCAGATTATTTTTTTTTAAATCCGATTTACGATTTTAATCGATTTTCTTTTCTTGAAAACTATAAACGCCAAGGAAATCATTCAAATAACCTTTGTTTATATTTGACACAAAAAAAATCAAACCAAGATGAATTTCCCTATTTACAAAAAAAATTATATATATATTATATATTATTATATATATATATATATAATATATATATATATATATATATAAAAGGCTACTCTTGATCAAACAAAGATGAATGTCCCTATTGGGATTAATAGTGCAATAACTTGCTTTTTCACCAAATTTCACTTAAAACAAATAAAAGGTGCCTCGTCTTGATCATCAAACAAGAATGAATTTCCCTATTGGGATTAATAAATTGCAAATCTAACTTTCACCAAACATCACTTTTTGTCAAATAAAAGGTGACTTAAAAAAATATTTTAAATTATTTTTAATTTTTTTGAAAATCAATTAAACATTTTCAAAATCGTCCTAAATCATTAATTTGAATTAATCGATTAATCGCCCAGCCATTCTTCAAACTCACCTGAACTCTGGTTTTACCCACTTTTTTTACCAGTGGAAAAGGGAGGTGTAGTCTGACGTCACTTTAGTTTCCCGCGCGGTCCACTCGTATAGGGATTTATCATTGGGAAAATGGATTATCGGCTATTGTAATAATTCTGCCTCATGAACATTCATGGCAAGCTTTCCATTTTTGCACAAAATGAGTTCCCTTCTATCTCACTAACATTATTGTTTAAGCATTTTTGGTTGCGAATTGTTTCATATTTGTTGAGCTATAGATTGTGGATGAATACACACAGAAAGGTACACCATGCCAATGTTCATGCTTTATTTGTTTTAAACTAGACGATTTAGAAATGTGTCCATTGGAAATACATTGCAATTTCAAGCGAGGTGGACCGGCCGGATGACGTAACCACTACACCTCCCTATAGAGTTGATCCACGCTTTTGAAGCTGATGTAAACCATCAAGATTGAAATTCATAGTATAGGCCGGATTAAAATGTATTGTACAGTATTACCTAGTTACCTATGTTGACGTTTGCACATATTTCAAAAGTTGTTTTAATGACTTGACATTTGCCTTTCATCATTATGTAAACAAAACAAAAGGAAACATGACATCAGGAATATGATAACGGGGACAGAAGATAAACAGTAAATATTGATATATCAGCCCTTATTAAGGTCACACATACCGGTCTGGACTGGAGACTAAAGGCTGGCTCTGCTCTGTCAGCTGCTTGTGTTTTGGTAGGCATTGGTAGTTTGTTGGTAGGCTGTTGGTAGTTTGTTGGTAGACTGTTGGTAGTTTGTTGGTAGTTTGTTGGTAGGCTGTTGGTAGTTTGTTGGTAGACTGTTGGTAGTTTGTTGGTAGTTTGTTGGTAGACTGTTGGTAGTTTGTTGGTAGGCTGTTGGTAGTTTGTTGGTAGGCTGTTGGTAGTTTGTTGGTAGTTTGTTGGTAGACTGTTGGTAGTTTGTCTGTTGGTAGTTTGTTGGTAGGCATTGGTAGTTTGTTGGTAGGCTGTTGGTAGTTTGTTGGTAGACTGTTGGTAGTTTGTTGGTAGTTTGTTGGTAGTTTGTTGGTAGTTTGTTGGTAGTTTGTTGGTAGTCTGTTGGTAGTTTGTTGGTAGACTGTTGGTAGTTTGTTGGTAGTTTGTTGGTAGTTTGTTGGTAGGCTGTTGGTAGTTTGTTGGTAGTCTGTAGTCTGTTGGTAGTCTGTTGGTAGTTTGTTGGTAGTCTGTAGTCTGTAGTGTAGTCTGTAGACTGTAGACTGTAGTCTGTAGACTGTAGTCTAGTCTGTATACTGTAGTCTAGTCTGTATACTGTAGTCTAGTCTGTAGACTGTAGTCTGTAGTCTGTAGACTGTAGTCTAGTCTGTATACTGTAGTCTAGTCTGTAGACTGTAGTCTGTAGTCTAGTCTGTAGACTGTAGTCTGTAGTCTGTAGTCTAGTCTGTAGACTAGACTGTAGTCTAGTCTGTATACTGTAGTCTAGTCTGTATACTGTAGTCTGTAGTCTAGTCTGTAGTCTAGTCTGTAGACTGTAGTCTAGTCTGTAGTCTGTAGACTGTAGACTGTAGACTGTAGACTAGTCTGTAGTTTGTAGTCTGTAGACTGTAGACTGTAGTCTAGTCTGTAGTCTGTAGTCTGTAGACTGTAGTCTAGTCTGTAGACTGTAGACTGTAGTCTAGTCTGTAGACTGTAGACTGTAGTCTAGTCTGTAGTCTGTAGACTGTAGACTAGTCTGTAGTTTGTAGACTGTAGTCTAGTCTGTAGACTGTAGACTAGTCTGTAGTTTGTAGTCTGTAGACTGTAGTCTAGTCTGTAGACTGTAGACTGTTAGTAGACTGTAGTCTAGTCTGTAGTCTGTAGACTGTCGTCTAGTCTGTAGTCTGTAGTCTGTAGACTGTAGTCTAGTCTGTTGTCTGTAGACTGTTAGTAGACTGTAGACTAGTCTGTAGACTGTAGACTGTAGACTAGTCTGTAGACTGTAGTCTAGTCTGTAGACTGTAGACTAGTCTGTAGACTGTAGACTGTAGACTAGTCTGTAGACTGTAGTCTAGTCTGTAGACTGTAGTCTAGTCTGTAGACTGTAGACTGTTGTCAGTTCACTTTCCTCACATTCAGCTTAGAATAAAAGTAGAAAGAGCTATTTGTTTGAGAGTAAAGTACAGAGTAAAGGTACCGTTGGGCACCGGTATCCGTTCCCAGGTTCTGGTGCCGGTTCAGATGTGAACAGAACCCGACTCTTATCGGCAGGTCAGACTTCGCCCAAGAATCTGCACATCTCTATATCTAATCTAATAACATGAGGTATGTGTGCTGTTGACCCACTAGCCTACTGTGTGAGGAAGGAAGGGAGGGAGGGAGGGAGGGAGGGAGAGGAAGGAAGGAAGGAAGGAAGGAAGGAAGGAAGGAAGGAAGGAAGGAAGGAAGGAAGGAAGGAAGGAAGGAAGGAAGGAAGGAAGGGAGGGAGGGAGGGAGGAAGGAAGGAAGGAAGGAAGGAAGGAAGGAAGGAAGGAAGGAAGGAAGGAAGGAAGGAAGGATGGAAGGATGGATGGAAGATAGGGAGGAAGGAAGGAAGGAAGGAAGGAAGGAAGGAAGGAAGGAAGGAAGGAAGATAGGGAGGGAGGAAGGAAGATAGGGAGGGAGGGAGGGAGGGAGGGAGGAAGGATGGAAGGAAGATAGGAAGGAAGGAGGGAGGGAGGGAGGGAGGGAGGGAGGAAGGAAGGAAGGAAGGAAGGATGGAAGGAAGATAGGGAGGGAGGGAGGGAGGGAGGGAGGAAGGAAGGAAGGAAGGAAGGAAGGAAGGAAGGAAGGAAGGAAGGA
>NW_028172048.1:27500-35000 GCF_963971535.1 Notolepis coatsorum
ACACACACACACACACACACACACACACACACACACACACACACACACACACACACACACACACACACACACACACACACACACAGACAGAAGGCTTAGTAGTAAACTGAACTGTATCGGGCTCCTCTCAGGGTCTCTCTCTCTGACTGCAGGGAGAGCAGCCAGGTCGGACCGGTCTCTCCTCTCAGGGTCTCTCTCTCAGGGTCTCTCTCTCTGACTGCAGGGAGGGCAGCCAGGTCGGACCGGTCTCTCCTCTCAGGGTCTCTCTCTCAGGGTCTCTCTCTCTGACTGCAGGGAGGGCAGCCAGGTCGGACCGGTCTCTCCTCTCAGGGTCTCTCTCTCAGGGTCTCTCTCTCTGACTGCAGGGAGAGCAGCCAGGTCGGACCGGTCTCTCCTCTCAGGGTCTCTCTCTCAGGGTCTCTCTCTCTGACTGCAGGGAGAGCAGCCAGGTCGGACCGGTCTCTCCTCTCAGGGTCTCTCTCTCTGACGCAGCCAGGTCGGAGCGGTCGCTCCTCTCAGGGTCTCTCTCTCAGGGTCTCTCTCTCTGACTGCAGGGAGAGCAGCCAGGTCGGACCGGTCTCTCCTCTCAGGGTCTCTCTCTCTGACGCAGCCAGGTCGGAGCGGTCGCTCCTCTCAGGGTCTCTCTCTCAGGGTCTCTCTCTCTGACTGCAGGGAGGGCAGCCAGGTCGGAGCGGTCTCTCTCTCTCTGACTGGTCTCAGAGCAGCAGCCATCACTACTCATTTTGGTTTTGGTTCCACATCTGTCCCCAGTTTCAGGCCAGTTTTCAGCGCCGATTTATTCCGTTATGACTTTTTTTTTTTTTTTTTTTGCCATGGTGTTCTAACTGATGACATCTTTATCCCTGTGCCACCAACAGCTAGCCTCACACGTAGCCTCACAGATAGCCTCACATGTAGCCTCACAGATAGCCCAACAGCTACAGTAGCTTCACATGTAGCTTCACAGCTAGCCTCACAGCTAGCCTCACAGGTAGCCCAACAGCTAGCTTCACATGTAGCTTCACAGCTAGCCTCACATGTAGCCTCACAGCTAGCCTCACAGCTAGCCTCACATGTAGCCTCACATGTAGCCTCACAGTTAGCCTCACAGCTAGCCTCACAGGTAGCCCAACAGCTAGCTTCACATGTAGCTTCACAGCTAGCCTCACATGTAGCCTCACAGCTAGCCTCACAGGTAGCCCAACAGCTAGCTTCACATGTAGCTTCACAGCTAGCCTCACATGTAGCCTCACAGCTAGCCTCACAGCTAGCCTCACATGTAGCCTCACAGCTAGCCTCACAGCTAGCCTCACAGGTAGCCCAACAGCTAGCTTCACATGTAGCCTCACAGCTAGCCTCACAGCTAGCCTCACAGGTAGCCCAACAGCTAGCTTCACAGCTAGCCTCACAGCTAGCCTCACAGGTAGCCCAACAGCTAGCCTCACAGCTAGCCTCACAGGTAGCCCAACAGCTAGCTTCACAGCTAGCCTCACAGGTAGCCCAACAGCTAGGCTCACATGTAGCTTCCAGCTAGCCTCACATGTACCCTCACAGCTAGCCTCACATGTACCCTCACAGCTAGCCTCACATGTAGCCTCACAGCTAGCCTCACAGCTAGCCTCACAGGTAGCCCAACAGCTAGCTTCACAGGTAGCCCAACAGCTAGCTTCACATGTAGCTTCACAGCTAGCCTCACATGTAACCTCACAGGTAGCCTCACAGGTAGCCCAACATCTAGCCTCACATGTAGCTTCCAGCTAGCCTCACAGCTAGCCTCACAGGTAGCCCAACAGCTAGCTTCACATGTAGCTTCACAGGAAGGAAGGAAGGAAGGAAGGAAGGAAGGAAGGAAGGAAGGAAGGAGCGAAGAAGGGAAGGAAGGATCGAAGCAGGTAAGAAAGGATGGAAGGAAGGAAGAAGGAGAGGTAGAGAGAGAGAGACACAGAGAGAACAGTGGAGACACACGCACACAGAAGAAGACTCCATCTCCAGAGTCTCCAGAAGCAGAGAAAACTACAGCGATTCTCTCTCTTTATTGTTGTTATGGAGCTCGGCTGAGCGACTGGAGGGGTTACGGCGGGCGAATTGTGTGTGTGGTGTGTGTACTGTGTGTGTGTTGTGTGTGTGTGGTGTGTACTGTGTGTGTACTGTGTGTGTGTGTACTGTGTGTGTGTGTGAGGAGCAGCAGTGGTCCCCGTGGCTCTCCTCCAGCCACATAACAGCATTTCCAGAAGCTTCTCTCCACTGTCTTTATTTCTGTCCTCAGATGCAGGTCAGGCAGCCAGTGGAAAGTTTCGGGAAGTCTTGTTGCTGTGTGGCATGTCTCATCCTGACTCTACCATACTGCCTCTCTCTCTCTCTCTCTCTCTCTCTCTCTCTCTCTCTCTCTCTCTCTCTCTCTCTCTCTCTCTCTCTCTCTCTCTCTCTATGGGTAACGCATGTATTCCCGGTAACCTGCCCCATTTCTAAGCCATATAACCCAGGACGTTATACGAACAACATTAAAATCTTTTCTCATGTCAAGAATGATTGTTATAGATGCCAAATAATTCACACAAAAAAACATCATGTAATGAGGGATGGCGGACCTCTAAAGTTGACCTAAGTTACCGGGAATGCCAATTCACTTATCTCCTCCAATTTAAGAGAATTCAAATGTTTTGGTTGTTTTGTAGGGATATCATCATCATGTAACATATAACCATAGTTCTCCCCGAGTTATCTCAAGATAATTCAAATTTAGCTGAATCTGAAGGAAAATCCGGGTAGAGGGATATGAGTCAACCAGGGGAGGAAACTAACTTTTTGGCTTACCAGCCAACTGGCGGGTATCTGATTTTTTTTACCAGCCAAATAGATTTTTTACCAGACAAAAAAAATCGCTAATTGTGATAATTACTTCTTTGTACGTCTTCGTCTAAATAGATTTTCAATCATAGTAAATTAATCACACTGTCTCTACTCTTCAAAATATTACATCATTAAATCACATATTAACATGAAAGAGGGAACTATTCTGGACTGGGTTGGGCTGAACTGGGCAGTGAAAGATGCTGGGTTGGGCTGGTCTAGGTTATACTGAATGATGAATTGAAAATGGGGGACCCTGATGTAAACAAGACGAAAGTCTTTCTCTGGTCTGCATCCCCTTAACAATTGCATGTATTGAGCCGTACTGTACTGTACCCATTCTGCAATCTGTTAAATAAAGTTTTCATTCATCACAGCTCAACTACTAGGAATGTGTGTCTGACTCTTAAGTGCAGGAAATATTCATCAGAAAGGGGGGACATGATGGAGGGAATGGAAAGAGCAGGGTTGAAGGGATTGATTGATTGAAAAGTGTATTAACAGATTGCAGAATGGGTACAGTACAGTTCAATACATACAATTGTTAAGGGGATGCAGACCAGAGAAAGACTTTCGTCTTGTTTACATCAGGGTCCCCCATTTTCAATTCATCATAACATATTGGAGTGTGGAGGAAGTGGACAAGGCATTAAGCAAACAGGACTGAAATGGGGGACCCTGATGTAAACAAGACTAAAGTCCTTCTCTGGTCTGCATCCCCTTAACAATTGTGTGTATTGAGCTGTACTGTATTGTACCCATTCTGCAATCTGTTAAAGTTTTCAATCAATACTGGGTTGGGCAGTGAAAGAACCAAGCATTTCACTGTAATGTAATAGCTAAATAAAACAACTTGAACTTGACTTGTTACATTTGCACTCTGGTTGTATGCCAAATGTATTCTGGTTGTACTGTACTTGTGCTGTAAGATGACAATACATTGGAACCGAATCGACAACGCTAGGGGTTCAGCGGGTGTATTCTGAATGCCAAATATGACAACATCACCGTTGTGAAGGGCATATGGGCGAGTGGTGATATGCTGGGAAACCCGGTAATAATAAAATGTCACTCGACTGCATTTAAGCAAAGCCGCTCAGTATAGTCCACTATGTTGAATGCGCGTTATGGTAGCTTGTTACATGCTAGGTAGCTAGCCGGCTAATGTTGTTGACTTGTCATTCTCATCCGACTCGAAGGAGACGCGTCGCGTGCTGTTGTTCGCCCCCATGTCAGACCGCACCGATATCCGAAAGCGACGACTCTACATGCAATTATTTTCATCCACTCATGTGTTTTTGTAAGTTTGTCTACGTTGTCAAGACGGCTGCCGGTGGCAGGAGTATGTAGGTCTGCGCGCAGTCAGTGGTCTGTCCACTTCCCCTAGATGGGCGGCATCTTCTAGAAAACGAGTGTTCATTGGAGGAGCTTAGAGCGCATCTGTACAACGATGATGTTCATTGGTTATGGTCTGATTATTATGTGGCGCAAATGGGAGGAATCAAGGGGGGAGTCAGAGTTCGGTTTGTGTCAGTGAGCGAATCAGCAGATTGCAGAATGATTTTTTTGTTTTGTTTTGTAATTACTAGTACTCGCCAGACTGGCGAGTGCTCTTCATGAATTACTCGCCAAACGTAAAAAATACTCGCAATTGGCGAGTAAAGTGGCCTAATTTCCTCCCCTGGAGTCAACATAGTTCATGGCCTTCAATTGATGACAAACTAAAAAGGCTTAATTTTCATGGCAGATGCATGATATGTTTTGGGCATGATCTTGGCACCCCAATGAACAACCAAAATGAGTTTCGTCTTTTGTGGCCAATTATTTTAGGAGATAATTACGTTTCACATATTGATCCCAGGTTACCGCGAATACCTATCCTCACAATTCCAGATAAACACTTAAATCTCCTATTTTACTAAAGATTGGTGAGATTTTATTTTTGGAAATCATAACAGCAATAATAAGGGTTAGATGTAAACCAGAATTACTAGAATGTGTTGTGTTTTGTCTGTTAAAATGAGCAAAAACAAGGAAAGGATATTCCCAGTAACTTAACAAACAAGTGCAAAAAACGCAGTTCTAGAACAAGTATTAAAATGTTTTCTATCTTCAAGAAAGTGGAAAGGAACCCAACATTTTCAATTGTCTGCACACAATCGTTGTTTTGTTATTCCAATATGGCATTTGAACTGAATTTTGGAAAAAACAGGTATTCCTGGTCACCTCCAAGTTCAAGTTCAAGTTTTTTTATTAGTTGTCATACATACAGAATACTTTTATACAAAATGCTTCTTTCTGTTACGCTCCAGACTGTGCTAGACAAAAATAGGTAAGTATAAAATAAAATAAAATAAGTATAGCAAGTATAAAATAGAAGTATAAAATAGAAGTCACGTACGTAGGCACAAGTGTTCAGTATATACAATGTTCAATGCAGAGTAGAAGTAACTGAGTTACCATACAATATACTATACAATATACTATATAGTGCAAAGCAGAAATGGGATGAGGTACAATTTAGGTACAATTTACAGTAAGGTGTAATGAGGTATGGGTTGTAGTGCAAATTCTTTACCAATAAATATAAAGTGTGTTTAGGTGTTCTAAAAGTGTGTAAAGTGGGTGCTGCAGTGAGTTGTTTGTTTAAAGTGAGTGTATGCATGTGTGTGAGTTAGTCTACCTTTCCACATTACCAGTCTACCTTTCCACATTAGATCAGCCCATACACTAGAAATTAGGGGTGCACCGATGTATCGGTCGGGTATCGGTATCGGCCGATAAGTGCCTTGTTGACTGCAATCGGCCTATCGGCCGATAAGCTCGAATGTGCCGATGGCAGTAGCCGATAAATATCCATCAATTTGTGTAGCGTCAAGACAAAAAAAAGTTCACTTGCGACCTACCTGCACAACGCCGGCCCCGGCCCACACACACACACAAGCTACTGCATCAAAGTTACTACTTATGATTAACAAGGCATTCGTTTTGTGGCATTAACATTATATAGTTAGTGTTACACGTTCATAACATCAGCATATTATTTACCCGAACGTAGCAAGCGTTCATACTAGCTCAGTTCCTTCCGTTGCTCACAGAGCCCTGAGTTTTACCCATTCTGCAATCTGTTAATAACGTTTTCAATCAGACACATGTATAGAAAGGCTTTGTTTTATTATAACATGGCAGTAGCCGATAAATATCCATCAATTTGTGTAGCGTCAAGACAAAAAAAAGTTCACTCGCGACTAGGGATGTCCGATATTATCGGCCGACCGATATTATCGGCCGATATCGGCAGTAAAATGTGATATCGGAAAATATCGGTATCGGTTTAAAAAAAAAACCAATAACAATATTTGTTATATATATATCCAGTGAAATTATTAGTTACCTGAAATTATTCCGTTTTTTGGGGTGTGAAACCCTGCATATATCGGTATCTGTTGATATCGGTTGATATCGGTATCGGAAATTAAGAGTTGGACAATATCGGAATATCGGTATCGGTAAAAAAGCCAATATCGAGCATCCCTACTCGCGACCTACCTGCACAACGCCGCCCCCGGCCCACACACACACACACACAAGCTACTGCATCAAAGTTACTACTTATGATTAACAAGGCATTCGTTTTGTGGCATTAACATTATATAGTTAGTGTTACACGTTCATAACATCAGCATATTATTTACCCGCAGTGATGCCGGTAACGCGTTACTAAGTAACGCGTTATTGTAATCTGATTACTTTCCCCCGAAAATAGTAATCTAACGCGTTAATCTTTAAAAGCCAGTAATCTGATTGCAGTTACTTGTCCAAGTGGCTGTGCATTACTATTTCGTTACTATCTCATCATAAATTCATAATGCAGGCGGAATGCAGTATTTTATTTCGTTTTCGACAGTCAAAAATACATTTTGAGCTGTTTTTCTTTTGGGAGTGACGTAGTGTGGCAGTGAAAGGGTTACACAAGAATGTGTCCCCGCGGCGTGACTGGACACTCTGTCTGTGAGTGACATCTGCTTTGGTACAATCACATTCCCCATCCACAGTCTGCGAATCAGAGGCAGAGTAGGGCGGGTCTTCACAGCACGTCATGTGACATATGCGCCAATCGTGTGACAGCAGGGCTCCGTCGTCGGAGAATTCCACCCCAAAACGCTTGGCAAAATTAAAAGTGAGTTTCTGTTCAGACTTCCATCCCAAAACGCTCGTATAGCCTCAGTCACTACTTCACGTTCATATGCGGAGGAAACAAAATACTGTCTACCGCTAAAAACAGCACATCCAATTGCATTGAAAGCATCTGGAATCACAACACTGGGGGACCCTGATGTAAACAAGACAAAAGTCTTTCTCTGGTCTGCATCCCCTTAACAATTGTATGTATTGAGCTGTACTGTACTGTACCTATTCTGCAATCTGTTAATAAAGTTTTCATTCATTCATTCATTCATTCACTAGCCGACGCTTCGACTAGGTACAGGAGGACTCGGAGGCCAGCCAAACAGCAAAAGAGAGAGATTGTTTCTTTCCCTTTTGATTAATGTATATTTGATGGTGGCAGAGCAAAAGCTCTTATTTGCCAGATTTACAGTTAATTTACATGTTAAAGAGAGACTGATTGTATGTTTATAGAGAGACATT
>NW_028172048.1:40000-120000 GCF_963971535.1 Notolepis coatsorum
GATGTCTCAATACCGATGGTAGGCCGAACTTGGCCTTACTCCCACACGTGGCATCGCGGGGAGGCTTTACGTCTGTGACTCTATTGGAGGGTAAGAAACTGGACTGAAAAGAAAGTCCTACTTTAGTAGCGCAGTATATATACGCACTATGAACAAATAGTCCCATTAGTGGTGCGGTAGCCAAATTCCCACGTGGAACCAGGACCCGTTCGTACATGTCGAGCGGTACGTTTGAACTGGGTCTGAGGGGTATGGCAGCCTGGCACCAAGGTCTCGACCAATAGTAGAATGGAGACTATTATGGGATGTTCAGTAGGCTAGAATGGATATTCAATGCATATTGTACAAGGAATATACAAGGGATATCAGGGAATATTAGAGAATATACAAATACAATTAAATATATATATATAAATAAATATATATATTCGGTTTAATCTGGCCCTTCACAACAGCCACCCCCTGAATAGGTCCCAGACCTAATCAGTTAAACGGAGACAGATTAATCGCGTTGTCTATTTACACATAAGGGTTTGCTGTAGGGGTCAGTCAACTTCACAAAGTCATAGGGTTGTAGGGTCATGGTCATCATCGATTGTGTCTGGGAGTCGAGGCAGTTCTATGAGCCTTGCCACGGGACGGGTGTAAGTGCGACCCTGGACGAGCACTTCAGCTGCTCGGACCTTGCCGTCGGCACCGGTGATCACTTTGCTTACGCGGCCGGCCGGCCACATAGCTCTGGGCAGTGATTGATCAATAATCATGACGACTGTTCCTTCTGTCAAATTGTCTCTCTCCTTTACCCACTTCTGGCGGGTCTGTAGAGACGGTAGGTAGTGCAGTAGGAAACTGTTCCAAAACTTGTCGGCTAATACTTGGCTGTACCTCCACATTCGTCGGCCGTTCGCTTCTTCAGGCCGGTACATTGTCTGTGGTAATGCAGGATCTAGCCGCCCCATCAGGAGTGTGTTGGGGGTAACTGGGTCGATATCCGCCACATCGCTGGAGACGTAGCCGAGGGGCTTAGAGTTCAATACTATCGGGTATTTAATGTCATCCGGTAGATTGGGGGCTCTGCGTAGGCGACCACCCACTCTGATGAGGGTATGAGCGTCGCTCTCGGGGGCCAGGTGAATTAATCTGCTGTCGGATGGGACGGGCTTTCCTCCCTGTAGACAGGCCAATTCATCGGGGAACGAGTCTCTCTGGGCTCGCTGCAGTAGAAGCAATTCTGCTTCCTCGTAGTTAGCTGCTGACATATCAGCGGGGGACTTGCACTCCGGGTGGTACCGCAGGAATGTTCTTTGTTGTGCACTCTCTATGGACGTGCAATCGTTTATGTTAGGGTCGGTGGAGGCTACGGTGCTCAATCCACAGAACACAGACTTCTTAATTTCCACCTCCTCTGGACTTGCTTCCCTCGGGATAGGCATGGGCCACTGTCCTTCCGGGAGTCTCAGGAATGCGGGGCCGTCACTGTAGACACTGCGACGGGTGAGGTCATCCAGGGGCATCCCCCGGGTGATGACGTCAGCTGGGCTCCGCTCCGCATCAACGCAGCGCCACTCCGCCTCTCCGGTTAACTCTTCGGTTACGTCCCGAATCTCGGCGACTCTGACTCCCACGAAGACTCCGTACCTGCATGAGTCCGATTCGATCCAGGCGAGTACCGTCGTGGAATCTGACCACAGGATTGTTCTAGACACCGGTATGGTGAGCTCATGTTGGATGAGCGTGGCTAGGTGCGCTCCGGCTAGGGCTGCGCAGAGCTCTAGACGTGGGATAGATTGTTGCTTGCGTGGGGCTATTCTCGAGCGGGCGAGGACAAATGCTGTGTAGATCTCTCCCCCTTGGTCTTGGGCCCGCAAGTAGGCTACTGATCCGTATGCGACCTCTGAGGCGTCACTGAAGACGTGTAAGTCCATTTTACATGTCTCTGGCCTTACCTTGGGTGGGAAGTAGCTTCGGCGCATATTAACGCCTGGGAGTGAGTGGAGCTCCATCTCCCACTCTCTCCAGGTGGATGCAAGGTGTGCGGGAATGGGGTCGTCCCAGCCCTGGTCCTTGTCCCACAATGCTCGTACAATCATTTTTGCCCTGGTGGTGTACGGTAGAATACATCCTAGCGGGTCATATTGTCGGGCGAGTGTTGTGTACACACTCCGTCTGGTGGTCGGCGCTGCCGCCGGCCTTCCCTGCTCCGTAGTCAGGGGCTTGTGTCTGTAGTGAAGCGAATCTGTTTTGAATCGCCACACCAATCCCAGGGTCATCTCCTGGGCTTCTCCCGGGATTGTAGCCATCCAGGTCTCGCTGCTGGCTGCCTTGTCCTCGGAGGAGAGGCTGCGCAGTACTTGCGGATCGCTGCTGGCCCACTGCCTGAGATCAAAGCCGCCTTTGATCAATGAGGCGCGGAGTTTAATCAGGAGAGCCTCGGCTTCTTCCTGGGTTGAAAGGCTTTGTAGACAGTTGTCTACGTAGAAGCTGTTCTTTACGCTGTGTCGGACCTCTTCGTCCGCTGCTGGGTCCTCTGCTACATGTTTCTGTAGTGCAAATGTCGCACAGCAGGGGCTGCACGTCGTTCCGAAGGGGAGGACTTCCCATTGGTAGATGGCTGGGTGCTCATCTCCTGGCTTCTCTCTCCATAGGAACCGTAACAGGGGCTTGTCCGCCTCTACTAATCTCACCTGCAGGAACATTCCTTTAATGTCCCCGCTGATGGCCACCTTTTCCTGGCGGAAGCGGAGTAGAACGCCGAGTAGGGAGGGGCCGAGTGTGGGACCGGGCAGTAACTCTTTATTCAGATTTTGGGATCCGATCTGGTAGCTGCAGTTAAATACTATGCGGTCTTTACCGTTGTGATGGACCTTGTGGTGGGGCACGTACCACGATTCAGTGGTCTGGTCAGCCTCTTTAATGTCCATCTTTGTGACGTGTCCCGCTGTGATGAGCTTCTCAATCTCAGCGCGGTATACACTCTCTTGGGCGGGGTTCTTGGCTAAGCGCCGCTCCGTGTTCAGCAGGTACCGTTCTATGGCGTCTGTCTTGGCGTGGAAAGTAGGCATTCCTTCTCGCCGCAGGAGTGGCGTGGCGTATCTCAACACGCCGTTGACCGGGACTCTCTTGGTCCCTGTCTCGAGGAGGTGAATGGCGTAAATGTCATCTTTAGAGCAAATGTCTTTCTTTCCATTCTTAAAGGGCATTTGTTCCAAGCTCTATAGCCGCTCTACGTGTTGCAGGAGTGCGGTTTCTCCCTCTGTGACTCGGGAGTGGAGACATCTAGTGGCTGTACTTCGGTTGAGAGATTTGGCGAGCAGGCCTTGGAGAGTCCATCCCAAACGGGTCTCGACTGCTGCAGGACAGCCTCGGGGTCCGGTATGAACCCGGTCTATCGGGACAATGAGGTCTGCATGGTCGGAGCCTATCAACAGGGTCGGCATAGCATTGTCTATGAGCGGGATCGGTAACTTGCGCAGATGTGCATATTTCTCCATCAGCTTGGCGACGGGGTATGTGTACCGCGACAGTCCTATTTCTTGGCTGGTGAAAGCGTCTGCAATCTGGTACCGGCGCTCAGGCTGGCCGCTTGCTGCGATAGAGAATGAGACATTCTCGCCCTTTATCGTCTTCAAATCTCGTCTTATTGTCCGAATTGTCATTTGGGTTTCGCTTCCCCGCAGCCCTAGCTGGGCCGCAGCGGAGGCGAGCAGCAGGGTCTTCTCTGACCCGTCATCGAGGACGGCGTAAGTGTCCAGGACTTTATTCTGGTAGCTTAGTGTCACACGCACTACTTTTAGGAGTACTCGGGCTCCACTGCTGCTGGCGGGATCGATGTACATGACGCTCGCTTTGCGGCTGGATGGTGCAGGTGAAGGGCGCCGTCTGTTACTGTCGTGAAGTATGTCCAGATGGGCTCCATCGCACTTGGTGCACCTTTTCTTTAAGCGGCATTCGGCTGCCATGTGTGAGCGCGCACAGCGAAAACAGCGCTTGTTGGACTTTATCCATTGACCTGCTTCCTCCGCGTTCAGCTTGGGGAAGGAGTCACATTGCGCTAGCCAGTGTTCTTTCTCACAGTAGGGGCACACTATCTTCCACTTCTCCGTTCTGGAGGGGGTACTGTGGCTCCTGCTGCTCGGTACTGACTCCGATTGGTGCATCACAGTCACCGATCTTCTTCCATCATTTAGTCGTCTGGTTCCTTCTCTGGAGCCAGGGGTGCTCCGTCCGAATGTATCTAGCCGTAGGCTGCTGACTTCTCTCGCCAGGAAGTCTGCTAGATCGAGGAGGTTCGGTTCGGGGCCATTCGGGTCTCTGTGGTCCCTCTGCCGCCTAAAGCGCTCCTGACGAGCGGGCGGCAGCTTCTCCAGGATCCTTTCCACATTTGAGTTGGCGTAAAGTTCATGCCTCCCCTTCTCTCTTTGCGCTCCCAACATCCCTACCAGGGACTGCACTCTGGACAGGTCGTCCAGTGCTCGATTGTCTATTGCTGGGGGTAAGCGGTCGATGTGTCGGATCTCCTGGATCACGTAATCCCATATGCGCCCATACCTCTGGTCCAATGCTACCAGCGCTGCTGTGTATGGGGTGGTGGAAGTCGCGTAGGCGAGCGCTATATTATGTGCGCGGGGTACCTTTAAGTGCTTCAGTAGGATGGCGTATTTGTGGCGTTCATCCAATACATCCACCAACATGGTCTCCAGACACATGCGGAGTTCTGTATACTGGGCCCGGTTCTCTTGGGTGAAGTCGGGTACCATAGGCGTGCCAATGTATGACGCTGACTGTGGATACATCGGCGAGCGTTGGGGGAGAGGCCTCCTAGGCGAGTCTCCTCCCGCTCCTTGGTATGGGCTGGTACCGGCAGTGTACCATGGCCCGCTTGTCCAGGTGCTGTTCCTCGGTGCGGGTCGTGCGTCGTGCTCACCCGTGTATAGAGTCGGGGGTCTGTAGCGCAGCTCCGCGGGAGTATAGCCTGGGCTGTACCGGACCTCCTGGTCCGGTAGAGTACTGTGCTGTCTTCGGGTGCGGTTCTCCTCCTCTTCCTCTTCGTCTTCAGTTAGGTCATCCAGTGCTTGTAGTCTCTGGTTTAGCCTCTCCACAGGATATGCTGCTCCTTCCCGGTTGCTAGGTCTCGCTTGGACCGGTGGGGGGAGGTGGTCTGTGGGGGGTATAGACCTCGTCTGTTGGTCAAGTTCAGGGTTGTTTACTCGGCTAGGGGATGCCGCCCTGGAGGTGTGTCTAGACGAGTTCCTGGAGCCTCTGGCGGAGGGAGAGGGTGTTGTCCGTCTGATCAGCTGTTCTATTAGTTGCGCTTGCTGTCTGTCGCGCTCTGCGTCCCGTAGAGCACCAGCAGCTGCTCGCTGGCTGTCTGCTCGGTCTCGGGCCACATTCTCTTCTCTCTGAATGCGTCTTATTTCTAGACGTATATGCTCTTCTTCGCTCCGCTGCTGGATCTGCAGTCGGTCGCGTTCAGCAGCGGCGTTCAGGCTGATGAGGAAGGCCTGCTGTAGGGTCCTCTCTGCCTCGCTGGGAGAAGGCGGTTGTATAGGGGAGCCTTCCCTCGGGGTACTCCTTGCGGAGCCTTGGAGCTCTATCTCCACGGTGCTCTCCCCGTCTTCTTCCGTGCCGAGTTCTCTCTCGGTAGCGTTGTATTCCTCCCGGGACTCATCGGGGACTACTTCTTCAGTACTGGCGGGGTGTGAAGTCATGTCTGGTTCCCACTGGTCCCCACCGTGAACTTGGTCAGTTACATTAGAACCCGTAGGGGCCTCTATGGTCGGGGTAGTCTGGGCATTGGGGTTAGACATACTTTTACTTTCTAGTTTTACCGCGTTTACTGTTAGTAGAAGACTAGGTTGTTGACTGACAGCGTAAGCCTCTAAGTACTGAGGGAGCCGTCGTTCGCGCTGCGGGCGTTGGTTAGGAGGATCGTTTCGTGGAGTGTTCATCATAGGTTCCAACACACGGTAGTGTCGGGGGTCTTTATCCATAGAATAATCAAAGTATCCAAAGCATAATCCGTGCCTGGGAAGGCGGGCTGTCGTCGGTAGAATAATCCGGTATACAGGTCCACTCGCTCGTCGGCTCTGGGGCTCCTCGGGTGCAGCTTCACATAGGGTCAACCACCCTGGGTAAGCAGCCAGTTCTCTGCCCGAAACGATGGGGTACTGACTACGGTAGTATTCTCACCGCACGAAGCACTATATATTAACAGACTATTATTAGCTTAATAGACTACGTCCAACTCGACGATATAGTGCCAAATATGACTATTCAAATATCAATATACACGATGTCTCAATACCGATGGTAGGCCGAACTTGGCCTTACTCCCACACGTGGCATCGCGGGGAGGCTTTACGTCTGTGACTCTATTGGAGGGTAAGAAACTGGACTGAAAAGAAAGTCCTACTTTAGTAGCGCAGTATATATACGCACTATGAACAAATAGTCCCATTAGTGGTGCGGTAGCCAAATTCCCACGCGGAACCAGGACCCGTTCGTACATGTCGAGCGGTACGTTTGAACTGGGTCTGAGGGGTATGGCAGCCTGGCACCAAGGTCTCGACCAATAGTAGAATGGAGACTATTATGGGATGTTCAGTAGGCTAGAATGGATATTCAATGCATATTGTACAAGGAATATACAAGGGATATCAGGGAATATTAGAGAATATACAAATACAATTAAATATATATATATAAATAAATATATATATTCGGTTTAATCTGGCCCTTCACAACAATGATGATGATGATGATGATTTGATAATGAGACAGTCTATAATCTATATAATGAGATGGGTCACTGGTAGTTTAACCAGAGACAGTCTATATAATGAGACGGATCACTGTGGTAGTTTAACCAGAGACAGTCTATATAATGAGATGGATCACTGTGGTAGTTTAACCAGAGATAGTCTATATAATGAGATGGATCACTGTGGTAGTTTAACCAGAGACAGTCTATATAATGAGATGGATCACTGTGGTAGTTTAACCAGAGATAGTATATATAATGAGATGGATCACTGTGGTAGTTTAACCAGAGATAGTCTATATAATGAGATGGATCACTGTGGTAGTTTAACCAGAGACAGTCTATATAATGAGATGGATCACTGTGGTAGTTTAACCAGAGATAGTATATATAATGAGATGGATCACTGTGGTAGTTTAACCAGAGATAGTCTATATAATGAGATGGATCACTGTGATAGTTTAACAAGGTCATTGTCAGTCCCCATTTATCAAGATGGCGGCAGAGTGAATGGGCTTCTCTAAAGACTTTGGTGAAACATAGTTAGGACCTCAAGTAGCCAGGGATGTAAAGGTTGTAAGGAATGTAGTCGTTCCTGGGGTCACATTACCTACAAAATATCACCTAGTTCACTTTTATACAATTAATCAAATCAGGTTAACATGAGTAAATAAATCAGTATTAAGTTAGTATCTGATGATAGCATCTAAAATGATACTGTATATACTGTATATATATATTTATTCTTACCGTATATATATACACCTGCATATAATCCTTTTTACATATCTGTAGATACTATATCTATAGCTGTACATATCCCTTACCTACTCTTACCAGTTACGCTGCTGGCCAGTATTACTTACTACCATAGTGTCGTTATACCTGTATCACTGAACATAATAATACTACAACTCTGTACATACATCTGATTACTCAGTAGTACTAATTTAGGTATTTTATACACAGTTTAATCACCTGTACATTGTATATTACTATTACACTTTACTGTTACATTTGCACTCTGGTTGGATGCCAAACTTCTTTTCGTTATTGTATAATAACAATACATTTGAAATCTAATCTAATCTGTCAGACAAAGGGCTGTTGAAGTCCCATCACATATCAGTAGAAGAAGTACATTTCAACTATCTTGAAAAACCCTTTGAGGCTTTGAGAAGGTTCTCATATCTTAACCCTTTCACTGCCACACGACATCCGGTTTACCCTTTCACTGCCACACGACAGAAGGTTAGCCCTTTACTATCACACAACCGACGGCGATGCTCCATCATCCGCGGAGCTAATGATGCTAATGATGGAGCATCGCCGTCGTTGTGTGATAGTAAAGGGCTAACCTTCTGTCGTGTGGCAGTGAAAAGGTTAACCTGTGGCGGAATAACCGAGAATGGATATTCTATGCTACCAAAGGAATTGCAGGAATGTAATTCATGACACTTTGAATTTATTTAATTTAATTGAATGAATGAATGAATGAATGAATGGGACCGGTCCATAAGATTTCATCCTCACTGTGATTGGTCCATGAGATTTCATCCTCACTGTGATTGGTCCATGAGATTTCATCCTCACTGTGATTGGTCCATGAGATTTCATCCTCACTGTGATCGCAATGAGGCTTTCTGCCTGCTTTTATTTAGTCTGCCATCTTGAGTTGGAAAAATCTGCTTTATGTCGGAGTTTACAGCAGCAGGGATGAGAGGGGAGGGGAAACTGTGTGTGTGTGTGTGTGTGTGTGTGTGTGTGTGTGTGTGTGTGTGTGTGTGTGTGTGTGTGTGTGTGTGTGTGTGTGTGTGTGTGTGTGTGTGTGTGTGTGTGTGTGTGTGTGTGTGTGTGTGTGTGTGTGTCTCAACTTGCTGAAGTAGGCAGAACATCTGGTGTGTGTGTGTGTGTGTGTGTGTGTGTGTGTGTGTGTGTGTGTGTGTGTGTGTGTGTGTGTGTGTGTGTGTGTGTGTGTGTGTGTGTGTGTGTGTGTGTGTGTGTGTGTGTGTGTGTGTGTGTGTGTGTGTGTGTGTGTGTGTGTGTGTGGGAGAGGGAAGTTTTTCCTTTGCTGAGCAGAGAGGATTGGTATGTGGCACTCAGCTCCCTCCTACATCACACACAGTCCCATATACTGGAGTTAGTGTATCTGTGTGTGTGTGTGTGTGTGTGAGTTACTGCCGTCTGGTTTTTCCAGCACGTCTTTACAGAAGGTCGTCTTAACTGTCTTTTTGATCCGGGGTTTTAGATCAATCCACTTAATGAAACATGTAATAAAGCCCGCTATTCATTTGCAAACGCTGCCGTATTCAGTCTCCGTTATTAATAGGTTGCACACGAGGACCTCTTCTCTACCGGATCCACTCAGTTTGAGAGTGAAATGACCTCGGCTGTGGGTTTAATCTTTTTTTTTTTTATTATTTTTTTTTTTATCGTTTATCGCTTTTCTGGTCAAGCATGACCGACAGAAACAGGTTGAAATGGGATGTAGAGCAGGGGAAGACATTCTGAGAAATGACGGCGGGTCCGGGAATCGAACTTGTGTCCCCCAGATCCGTGACGAGCACGGTTTTCCCCGATGCAGAAATAGCGCCGAGATATGCGGTGAGCTACGGGAGCTCCCTGTGTGTTTAATCTTAAAGGGATGTTTCACTTTAGTAGTCAAGTTTCAGCGGTCTTACCTCTATATAAATGGCGCATTTATATATGGCTTTTATCCAAAGTGCTTTACAATTTGTTCCTCAAATTCCTTCACCCATTCACACACTGATTGCAGAGGCAACCATGCAAGGTGCCAACCTGCTCATCGGGAGCAGTTAGTGTTAAGTGTCTTGCTCAAGGGCACTTCGACACGCTGCCCGGGAGGAGCGGGAATCAAACCGGGAACCTCCGGATTACCAGACGACTGCTCTACCTCCTGAATCACTGTCATCCCAGTGTGTCATCATTACTTATCTCTATGTAAAGTCATCTACTAGTAAACTAGCAGTCTTACCTCTATCTAAAGTCATCTACTAGTAGACTAGCAGTCTTACCTCTACCTAAAGTCATCTACTAGTAGACTAGCAGTCTTACCTCTATCTAAAGTCATCTACTAGTAGACTAGCAGTCTTATCTCTATCTAAAGTCATCTACTAGTAGACTAGCAGTCTTACCTCTATCTAAAGTCATCCACTAGTAGACTAGCAGTCTTACCTCTATCTAAAGTCATCTACTAGTAGACTAGCAGTCTTACCTCTATCTAAAGTCATCTACTAGTAAACTAGCAGTCTTACCTCTATCTAAAGTCATCTACTAGTAGACTAGCAGTCTTACCTCTATCTAAAGTCATCTACTAGTAGACTAGCAGTCTTACCTCTACCTAAAGTCATCCACTAGTAGACTAGCAGTCTTACCTCTATCTAAAGTCATCTACTAGTAGACTAGCAGTCTTACCTCTACCTAAAGTCATCTACTAGTAAACTAGCAGTCTTACCTCTATCTAAAGTCATCTACTAGTAGACTAGCAGTCTTACCTCTACCTAAAGTCATCCACTAGTAGACTAGCAGTGTTACCTCTACTAAAGTCATCTACTAGTAGACTAGCAGTCTTACCTCTATCTAAAGTCATCTACTAGTAGACTAGCAGTCTTACCTCTATCTAAAGTCATCTACTAGTAGACTAGCAGTCTTACCTCTATCTAAAGTCATCTACTAGTAGACTAGCAGTCTTACCTCTACCTAAAGTCATCCACTAGTAGACTAGCAGTCTTACCTCTATCTAAAGTCATCTACTAGTAAACTAGCAGTCTTACCTCTATCTAAAGTCATCTACTAGTAGACTAGCAGTCTTACCTCTATCTAAAGTCATCTACTAGTAGACTAGCAGTCTTACCTCTATCTAAAGTCATCTACTAGTAGACTAGCAGTCTTACCTCTATCTAAAGTCATCTACTAGTAGACTAGCAGTCTTACCTCTATCTAAAGTCATCTACTAGTAAACTAGCAGTCTTACCTCTACCTAAAGTCATCTACTAGTAAACTAGCAGTCTTACCTCTACCTAAAGTCATCCACTAGTAGACTAGCAGTCTTACCTCTATCTAAAGTCATCTACTAGTAGACTAGCAGTCTTACCTCTACCTAAAGTCATCTACTAGTAAACTAGCAGTCTTACCTCTATCTAAAGTCATCCACTAGTAAACTAGCAGTCTTACCTCTATCTAAAGTCATCTACTAGTAGACTAGCAGTCTTATCTCTATCTAAAGTCATCTACTAGTAAACTAGCAGTCTTACCTCTACCTAAAGTCATCCACTAGTAGACTAGCAGTGTTACCTCTACTAAAGTCATCTACTAGTAGACTAGCAGTCTTACCTCTATCTAAAGTCATCTACTAGTAGACTAGCAGTCTTACCTCTATCTAAAGTCATCTACTAGTAGACTAGCAGTCTTACCTCTATCTAAAGTCATCTACTAGTAGACTAGCAGTCTTACCTCTATCTAAAGTCATCTACTAGTAGACTAGCAGTCTTACCTCTACCTAAAGTCATCCACTAGTAGACTAGCAGTCTTACCTCTATCTAAAGTCATCTACTAGTAGACTAGCAGTCTTACCTCTACCTAAAGTCATCTACTAGTAAACTAGCAGTCTTACCTCTATCTAAAGTCATCCACTAGTAGACTAGCAGTCTTACCTCTATCTAAAGTCATCTACTAGTAGACTAGCAGTCTTACCTCTACCTAAAGTCATCTACTAGTAAACTAGCAGTCTTACCTCTATCTAAAGGAATCTACTAGTAGACTAGCAGTCTTACCTCTATCTAAAGGAATCTACTAGTAGACTAGCAGTCTTACCTCTACCTAAAGTCATCTACTAGTAAACTAGCAGTCTTACCTCTATCTAAAGTCATCTACTAGTAGACTAGCAGTCTTACCTCTATCTAAAGGAATCTACTAGTAGACTAGCAGTCTTACCTCTACCTAAAGTCATCCACTAGTAGACTAGCAGTCTTACCACTATCTAAAGTAATCTACTAGTAGACTAGCAGTCTTACCTCTACCTAAAGTCATCTACTAGTAGACTAGCAGTCTTACCTCTACCTAAAGTCATCTACTAGTAGACTAGCAGTCTTACCTCTACCTAAAGTCATCTACTAGTAGACTAGCAGTCTTACCTCTATGTAAAGTCATCTACTAGTAAACTAGCAGTCTTACCTCTATCTAAAGTCATCTACTAGTAAACTAGCAGTCTTACCTCTACCTAAAGTCATCTACTAGTAAACTAGCAGTCTTACCTCTACCTAAAGTCATCTACTAGTAAACTAGCAGTCTTACCTCTACCTAAAGTCATCTAGTAAACTAGCAGTCTTACCTCTACCTAAAGTCATCCACTAGTAGACTAGCAGTCTTACCTCTACCTAAAGTCATCTACTAGTAAACTAGCAGTCTTACCTCTATCTAAAGTCATCCACTAGTAGACTAGCAGTCTTACCTCTATCTAAAGTCATCCACTAGTAGACTAGCAGTCTTATCTCTATGTAAAGTCATCTACTAGTAGACTAGCAGTCTTACCTCTACCTAAAGTCATCCACTAGTAGACTAGCAGTCTTACCTCTATCTAAAGTCATCTACTAGTAAACTAGCAGTCTTATCTCTATGTAAAGTCATCTACTAGTAAACTAGCAGTCTTATCTATCTAAAGTCATCCACTAGTAGACTAGCAGTCTTACCTCTATGTAAAGTCATCTACTAGTAGACTAGCAGTCTTATCTCTATGTAAAGTCATCTACTAGTAGACTAGCAGTCTTACCTCTACCTAAAGTCATCCACTAGTAGACTAGCAGTCTTACCTCTATGTAAAGTCATCTACTAGTAAACTAGCAGTCTTATCTCTATGTAAAGTCATCCACTAGTAGACTAGCAGTCTTACCTCTACCTAAAGTCATCCACTAGTAGACTAGCAGTCTTACCTCTATCTAAAGTCATCCACTAGTAAACTAGCAGTCTTACCTCTATGTAAAGTCATCTACTAGTAAACTAGCAGTCTTATCTCTATGTAAAGTCATCTACTAGTAAACTAGCAGTCTTATCTCTATGTAAAGTCATCTACTAGTAAACTAGCAGTCTTATCTCTATGTAAAGTCATCTACTAGTAAACTAGCAGTGTTACCTCTATCTAAAGTCATCTACTAGTAAACTAGCAGTGTTACCTCTATGTAAAGTCATCTACTAGTAAACTAGCAGTCTTACCTCTATGTAAAGTCATCTACTAGTAAACTAGCAGTCTTATCTCTATGTAAAGTCATCTACTAGTAAACTAGCAGTCTTATCTCTATGTAAAGTCATCTACTAGTAGACTAGCAGTCTTACCTCTATGTAAAGTAATCTACTAGTAGACTAGCAGTCTTACCTCTATCTAAAGTCATCTACTAGTAGACTAGCAGTCTTACCTCTATCTAAAGTCATCTACTAGTAGACTAGCAGTCTTACCTCTATCTAAAGTCATCTACTAGTAAACTAGCAGTCTTACCTCTATCTAAAGTCATCCACTAGTAGACTATCAGTCTTACCTCTATCTAAAGTCATCTACTAGTAGACTAGCAGTCTTACCTCTATCTAAAGTCATCTACTAGTAGACTAGCAGTCTTACCTCTATCTAAAGTCATCCACTAGTAGACTAGCAGTCTTACCTCTATCTAAAGTCATCCACTAGTAGACTAGCAGTCTTACCTCTATCTAAAGTCATCTACTAGTAGACTAGCAGTCTTACCTCTATCTAAAGTCATCTACTAGTAGACTAGCAGTCTTACCTCTATCTAAAGTCATCCACTAGTAGACTAGCAGTCTTACCTCTATCTAAAGTCATCTACTAGTAAACTAGCAGTCTTACCTCTATCTAAAGTCATCTACTAGTAGACTAGCAGTCTTACCTCTATCTAAAGTCATCCACTAGTAGACTAGCAGTCTTACCTCTATCTAAAGTCATCTACTAGTAGACTAGCAGTCTTACCTCTACCTAAAGTCATCTACTAGTAGACTAGCAGTCTTACCTCTATCTAAAGTCATCCACTAGTAGACTAGCAGTGTTACCTCTATCTAAAGTCATCCACTAGTAAACTAGCAGTCTTACCTCTATCTAAAGTCATCCACTAGTAGACTAGCAGTCTTATCTCTATGTAAAGTCATCCACTAGTAGACTAGCAGTCTTACCTCTATCTAAAGTCATCCACTAGTAAACTAGCAGTCTTACCTCTATCTAAAGTCATCTACTAGTAGACTAGCAGTCTTATCTCTATGTAAAGTCATCCACTAGTAGACTAGCAGTCTTATCTCTATGTAAAGTCATCCACTAGTAGACTAGCAGTCTTACCTCTATCTAAAGTCATCCACTAGTAGACTAGCAGTCTTACCTCTATCTAAAGTCATCCACTAGTAGACTAGCAGTCTTACCTCTATCTAAAGTCATCCACTAGTAAACTAGCAGTCTTACCTCTATCTAAAGTCATCCACTAGTAGACTAGCAGTCTTATCTCTATGTAAAGTCATCTACTAGTAGACTAGCAGTCTTATCTCTATGTAAAGTCATCCACTAGTAGACTAGCAGTCTTGCCTCTATCTAAAGTCATCCACTAGTAGACTAGCAGTCTCACCTCTATCTAAAGTCATCCACTAGTAGACTAGCAGTCTTACCTCTATCTAAAGTCATCCACTAGTAAACTAGCAGTCTTATCTCTATGTAAAGTCATCTACTAGTAGACTAGCAGTCTTACCTCTATCTAAAGTCATCCACTAGTAGACTAGCAGTCTTACCTCTATCTAAAGTCATCCACTAGTAGACTAGCAGTCTTACCTCTATCTAAAGTCATCTACTAGTAGACTAGCAGTCTTACCTCTATCTAAAGTCATCCACTAGTAGACTAGCAGTCTTACCTCTATCTAAAGTCATCTACTAGTAGACTAGCAGTCTTACCTCTATCTAAAGTCATCTACTAGTAGACTAGCAGTCTTACCTCTATCTAAAGTCATCTACTAGTAGACTAGCAGTCTTACCTCTACCTAAAGTCATCCACTAGTAGACTAGCAGTCTTACCTCTACCTAAAGTCATCTACTAGTAGACTAGCAGTCTTACCTCTACCTAAAGTCATCCACTAGTAGACTAGCAGTCTTACCTCTATCTAAAGTCATCCACTAGTAAACTAGCAGTCTTACCTCTATCTAAAGTCATCCACTAGTAGACTAGCAGTCTTACCTCTACCTAAAGTCATCTACTAGTAGACTAGCAGTCTTACCTCTATCTAAAGTCATCCACTAGTAGACTAGCAGTCTTACCTCTATCTAAAGTCATCCACTAGTAGACTAGCAGTCTTACCTCTATCTAAAGTCATCCACTAGTAAACTAGCAGTCTTACCTCTATCTAAAGTCATCTACTAGTAGACTAGCAGTCTTACCTCTATCTAAAGTCATCTACTAGTAGACTAGCAGTCTTACCTCTATCTAAAGTCATCTACTAGTAGACTAGCAGTCTTACCTCTATGTAAAGTCATCCACTAGTAAACTAGCAGTCTTACCTCTATCTAAAGTCATCTACTAGTAGACTAGCAGTCTTACCTCTATCTAAAGTCATCTACTAGTAAACTAGCAGTCTTACCTCTATCTAAAGTCATCCACTAGTAGACTAGCAGTCTTACCTCTATCTAAAGTCATCCACTAGTAGACTAGCAGTCTTACCTCTATCTAAAGTCATCCACTAGTAGACTAGCAGTCTTACCTCTATGTAAAGTCATCTACTAGTAAACTAGCAGTCTTACCTCTATCTAAAGTCATCTACTAGTAGACTAGCAGTCTTACCTCTACCTAAAGTCATCTACTAGTAGACTAGCAGTCTTACCTCTACCTAAAGTCATCTACTAGTAAACTAGCAGTCTTACCTCTACCTAAAGTCATCTACTAGTAGACTAGCAGTCTTACCTCTACCTAAAGTCATCTACTAGTAGACTAGCAGTCTTACCTCTACCTAAAGTCATCTACTAGTAAACTAGCAGTCTTACCTCTATCTAAAGTCATCCACTAGTAAACTAGCAGTCTTACCTCTATCTAAAGTCATCTACTAGTAGACTAGCAGTCTTACCTCTATCTAAAGTCATCTACTAGTAAACTAGCAGTGTTACCTCTATCTAAAGTAATCTACTAGTAGACTAGCAGTCTTACCTCTATCTAAAGTCATCCACTAGTAGACTAGCAGTGTTACCTCTACTAAAGTCATCTACTAGTAGACTAGCAGTCTTACCTCTATCTAAAGTCATCCACTAGTAGACTAGCAGTCTTACCTCTATCTAAAGTCATCTACTAGTAAACTAGCAGTCTTACCTCTATCTAAAGTCATCTACTAGTAAACTAGCAGTGTTACCTCTATCTAAAGTCATCTACTAGTAAACTAGCAGTGTTACCTCTACCTAAAGTCATCTACTAGTAAACTAGCAGTCTTACCTCTATCTAAAGTCATCCACTAGTAGACTAGCAGTCTTACCTCTATCTAAAGTCATCTACTAGTAGACTAGCAGTCTTACCTCTATCTAAAGTCATCTACTAGTAGACTAGCAGTGTTACCTCTACCTAAAGTCATCTACTAGTAGACTAGCAGTCTTACCTCTACCTAAAGTCATCCACTAGTAGACTAGCAGTCTTACCTCTATCTAAAGTCATCCACTAGTAAACTAGCAGTCTTACCTCTATCTAAAGTCATCTACTAGTAAACTAGCAGTGTTACCTCTATCTAAAGTCATCCACTAGTAGACTAGCAGTCTTACCTCTATCTAAAGTCATCTACTAGTAGACTAGCAGTCTTACCTCTATCTAAAGTCATCTACTAGGAGACTAGCAGTGTTACCTCTACCTAAAGTCATCTACTAGTAAACTAGCAGTCTTACCTCTATCTAAAGTCATCTACTAGTAGACTAGCAGTCTTACCTCTATGTAAAGTCATCCACTAGTAGACTAGCAGTCTTACCTCTATCTAAAGTCATCTACTAGTAGACTAGCAGTCTTACCTCTATGTAAAGTCATCCACTAGTAGACTAGCAGTGTTACCTCTACCTAAAGTCATCTACTAGTAGACTAGCAGTCTTACCTCTACCTAAAGTCATCCACTAGTAGACTAGCAGTCTTACCCCTATCTAAAGTCATCCACTAGTAAACTAGCAGTCTTACCTCTATCTAAAGTCATCTACTAGTAAACTAGCAGTGTTACCTCTATCTAAAGTCATCCACTAGTAGACTAGCAGTCTTACCTCTATCTAAAGTCATCTACTAGTAGACTAGCAGTCTTACCTCTATCTAAAGTAATCTACTAGGAGACTAGCAGTCTTACCTCTATCTAAAGTCATCTACTAGTAAACTAGCAGTCTTACCTCTATCTAAAGTCATCTACTAGTAGACTAGCAGTCTTACCTCTATGTAAAGTCATCCACTAGTAGACTAGCAGTCTTACCTCTATCTAAAGTCATCTACTAGTAGACTAGCAGTCTTACCTCTATCTAAAGTCATCCACTAGTAGACTAGCAGTCTTACCTCTATCTAAAGTCATCCACTAGTAGACTAGCAGTCTTACCTCTATCTAAAGTCATCTACTAGTAGACTAGCAGTGTTACCTCTATGTAAAGTCATCTACTAGTAGACTAGCAGTCTTACCTCTATCTAAAGTCATCTACTAGTAGACTAGCAGTGTTACCTCTATGTAAAGTCATCCACTAGTAGACTAGCAGTCTTACCTCTATCTAAAGTCATCCACTAGTATACTAGCAGTCTTACCTCTATCTAAAGTCATCTACTAGTAGACTAGCAGTGTTACCTCTATGTAAAGTCATCTACTAGTAGACTAGCAGTCTTACCTCTATCTAAAGTCATCTACTAGTAGACTAGCAGTCTTACCTCTATCTAAAGTCATCTACTAGTAAACTAGCAGTCTTACCTCTATCTAAAGTCATCCACTAGTAGACTAGCAGTCTTATCTCTATGTAAAGTCATCTACTAGTAGACTAGCAGTGTTACCTCTATCTAAAGTCATCTACTAGTAGACTAGCAGTCTTACCTCTATCTAAAGTCATCTACTAGTAGACTAGCAGTCTTACCTCTACCTAAAGTCATCTACTAGTAGACTAGCAGTCTTATCTCTATGTAAAGTCATCTACTAGTAGACTAGCAGTCTTACCTCTATCTAAAGTCATCTACTAGTAGACTAGCAGTCTTACCTCTACCTAAAGTCATCTACTAGTAGACTAGCAGTCTTACCTCTACCTAAAGTCATCTACTAGTAGACTAGCAGTCTTACCTCTACCTAAAGTCATCTACTAGTAGACTAGCAGTCTTATCTCTATGTAAAGTCATCTACTAGTAGACTAGCAGTCTTACCTCTATCTAAAGGAATCCACTAGTAGACTAGCAGTCTTACCTCTATCTAAAGTCATCCACTAGTAGACTAGCAGTCTTACCTCTAAATCCACTAGTAGACTAGCAGTCTTACCTCTATCTAAAGTCATCTACTAGTAGACTAGCAGTCTTACCTCTATCTAAAGTCATCTACTAGTAGACTAGCAGTCTTACCTCTATCTAAAGGAATCCACTAGTAGACTAGCAGTCTTACCTCTATCTAAAGTCATCTACTAGTAGACTAGCAGTCTTATCTCTATCTAAAGTCATCTACTAGTAGACTAGCAGTCTTATCTCTACCTAAAGTCATCTACTAGTAGACTAGCAGTCTTATCTCTATGTAAAGTCATCTACTAGTAGACTAGCAGTCTTACCTCTACCTAAAGTCATCTACTAGTAGACTAGCAGTCTTACCTCTATCTAAAGTCATCCACTAGTAGACTAGCAGTCTTACCTCTACCTAAAGTCATCTACTAGTAGACTAGCAGTGTTACCTCTACTAAAGTCATCTATTAGTAAACTAGCCGTCTTCTTACCTCTATCTAAAGGAATCTATTAGTAGACTAGCAGTCTTACCTCTACCTAAAGTCATCTATTAGTAAACTAGCAGTCTTACCTCTACCTAAAGTCATCTATTAGTAAACTAGCAGTCTCTTACCTCTATCTAAAGGAATCTATTAGTAGACTAGCAGTCTTACCTCTACCTAAAGTCATCTATTAGTAAACTAGCAGTCTCTTACCTCTATCTAAAGGAATCTACTAGTAGACTAGCAGTCTTACCTCTATGTAAAGTCATCTTTCTAGTAAACTAGCAGTAAAGTCATCTACTAGTAAGCTAGTGACCACTCTGTCCCTGTCCCCTGCTGTCAACACCACCATTCCTCCCAGATGTCAGGCTCCTCATTCACTTCCATACATTTTGAGGAGCAAGTCTAAATAATCATACTTCTGAATTATAATAGAACAATACAGCAATATTATTCTGTCTCTTATATTTTTCGGTGTCAAAGGTATTTGTTTTTTTAAGCTAATGTTTCCATTTTCAAATGATCAGTAAAGGAACTATTTCTCACTTGAGGTGTAGTTTGACCAACTGTCAACTTTTCACAGAATGTTTAGAATCTTTCTTCCAGCAAGGCAGCAGGTAACCATGGTAACCACGGTAACCACTCCCCAACATTCCACACAGGTCAAAGATACACAGCACACTCAAACCTACAACAAACTGACCGGATCTGCTTTTATCTTTCAAAGGTTATACATCTATAAACAACACACATTAAATGCCAAAGCAAACATCTACCTTTGACTCAGAATTGTCTGTTCTATGCACAGCAGTTGTTTGTTTATATTTCAGAAGTATGATATTTAGACTTGCTCCCCAAAACTAATGGAAGTGAATGAGGAGCCTGCCGCCTGGGAGGAATGGTGGTTGACAGCAGACAACAGGGACAGCAGTGGTCACTAGTTTACTTGTAGATGACCTTAGAAGAGGAGAGACAAGTTATATATCCATTTAAGAACTCATTCGCCCTCCATTTGCTATTGCTGTTAGCACAATGCTTAACTGGTGATATGGTATGACTACTGCTATTAGCATAATGTTTAACTTATTTTTACTAACTGTCCCTCTTGTCCGTACTGAACTGGGAAAAAGGGCGTTCAGGTATGCAGCTCCCTCCACCTGGAATCAGCTACAAAACCACCTGAACTTGCATGAGCTGCTCTCACTGGTTGCTGCTATGGAATCCAATACAGCACATCTGGCTGCAGATGTTTTAAATGACTATGAATGGTTCTGTGAATTGTCCTTGTTTTTAGTTTTAATTGCTATGTTTATTGAATTTTATTGTTTTTGTAAACTTGAAATTGTAACTGTGCTGCTGCCTATCTTGGCCAGGACGCTCTTGTAAAAGAGATTTTTAATCTCAATGAGACTTTTCTGGTTAAATAAAGGTTAAAAAAATAAGATAATGTATGCCTACTGCTATTAGCATAATGTGTAACTGGTGATAATGTATGGCTACTGCTATTAGCATAATGTAATGTGTAACTGGTGGTATGGTATGACTACTGCTATTAGCATAATGTCTAACTGGTGGTATGGTATGGCTACTGCTATTAGCATAATGTTTATTTGGTGGTATGGTATGGCTACTGCTATTAGCATAATGTTTATTTGGTGGTATGGTATGGCTACTGCTATTAGCATAATGTTTAACAACTGGTGGTATGGTATGACTACTGGTATTAGCATAATGTTTAACAACTGGTGGTATGGTATGACTACTGCTATTAGCATAATGTCTAACTGGTGGTATGACTACTGCTATTAGCATAATAGAGCTCTGTAATGTGAATTCATAAAGGATCAAATAGAATCGTACCTTGAAATCGCAAAAATCTTGAAATGTGTGTTTATCGTCACACCCTTACTGGTGTTGGATATCGGTTCGATACCAGTGACTAAGTGACATGATTGGCTGCATGTTTGTGTTCAACTAGAAGCATGGTCGCTCTGAAGCATGGTCGCTCTGAAGCATGATCGCTCTGAAGCATGGTCGCTCTGTACTAGAAACACATGGTCACTCTACTGGGCAAACATGGCCGCTCTGTTCTAGAAAAACATGGCTTCTCTGTACTGGACAAACATGGCCGCTCTGTACTGGACGCTTAATCATTTTAGGTAACCAACTTGCGTCTAGCCACGCCCCCGCGGCGGAGCTCTGCCACGGCATTATGCAGCCGTAATTCCCCCTCTTTTAACATTGACGGTTAGCTCAACTGGTTCGCCGCCTTGCTGTGGATCCTGCGGTGCGTTGGTGACAAGTTCGAATCCCTTCAATCTTTTTTTTTATTTTATTTTTTTAACGTGCATTCTTTAGGCATCGTTTCGAAGTTGGTTAAGGTTAGGGTTAAGTTTAGGCATTGTTTCGGAGTTGGTTAAGGTTAGGGTTAAGTTTAGGCATTGTTTCGGAGTTGGTTAAGGTTAGGGTTAAGTTTAGGCATTGTTTCGGAGTTGGTTAAGGTGCATGGTCGCTCTGAAGCATGGTCGCTCTGAAGCATGGTCGCTCTGAAGCATGGTCGCTCTGTACTGGACAAACGTGGTCGCTCTGTACTGGACAAACGTGGTCGCTCTGTACTGGACAAACGTGATCGCTCTGTACTGGACAAACATGGTCGCTCTGTACTGGACAAACATGGCCGCTCTGTACTGGACAAACGTGGTCGCTCTGTACTGGACAAACGTGATCGCTCTGTACTGGACAAACGTGATCGCTCTGTACTGGACAAACATGGTCGCTCTGTACTGGACAAACATGGCCGCTCTGTACTGGACAAACATGGTCGCTCTGTACTGGACAAACATGGCCGCTCTGTACTGGACAAACGTGGTCGCTCTGTACTGGACAAACATGGTCGCTCTGTACTGGACAAACATGGCCGCTCTGTACTGGACAAACATGCCTTATGTCTCAATCCTTTTGTCCATTCACCCTTCACGTCTTAAGTCTATACTGTCTAGTAAACGCAATAGATGGGATCGCTACTCAGTATCAGACCATACTGAAAGGTTAGTATGACTCTGCATCAGTATCTGCCGTGAACAAGTGGTATCGTCATTACATCCCTAGACATGACCTGCCGTGTGCTTTTTAATATAATATCTCATACGCTCCCTTTGCTCCTAACCAGAGCCTGTTTGTGGTGATTCAAAGGCTTTTTTAGCAACCATTTAATTCCCGATCTTTCCAGTACGGGAAGAGAGACTTTTGATTGTGTGTGTGTGTGTGTGTGTGTGTGTGTGTGTGTGTGTGTGTGTGTGTGTGTGTGTGTGTGTGTGTGTGTGTGTGTGTGTGTGTGTGTGTGTGTGTGTGTGTGTGTGTGTGTGTGTGTGTGTGTGTGTGTGTGTGTGTGTGTGTGTGTGTGTGTGTGTGTGTGTGTGTGTGTGTGTGTCAATGGAAAGCCTTTGATGGCAGTTTAATTGAATGTGTCAATCAAAGTGTGTGGTAGAGATGTAAGACTTGGCTCAGTGCTTTGACCCGGCGGTGACCTCATGGTGGATATTCTCTGTCTTCAGGGATGTGATTCTCAGGGTTGGGGGTTCCATTCCCTATGTAGCATAGTGGGTAGAGCAAGCCACTAACACTGCCAGGGTTAGGGGTTCCATTCCCTGTGTACCTCAATGGGTCAAGGGATTGCCTTGCCTTTGTGGCTGAATAGGGGCTATACGTGACACTAGCACTGCTGGGGTTAAGGGTTCCATTCCCACTGGGGGCCCAGTGTTAGATGTTCCGTCTCTGACGTGGACACACATACCCAGAGAACATGACCTCCTCTCTGACGTGTGTAGGAGAGAATGCCAGCAACACACTCTGTGGTCCCAGGATTGTGTGTGTGTGTGTGTGTGTGTGTGTGTGTGTGTGTGTGTGTGTGTGTGTGTGTGTGTGTGTGTGTGTGTGTGTGTGTGTGTGTGTGTGTGTGTGTGTGTGTGTGTGTGTGTGTGTGTGTGTGTGTGTGTGTGTGTGTGTGTGTGTGTGTGTGTGTGTGTGTGTGTGTGTGTGTGTGTGTGTGTGTGTGTGTGTGTGTGTGTGTGTGTGCGTGCGTGCGTGCGTGCGTGCGTGGTATGTGTGTGCGTCAGTAACACTATCCTCTCACTATATGTGTGTGTATCTGTGTTGGTAACACAGGCTAAAAGTGGCAGAGCAGTCTGTTAAACACACACACACACACACGCACACGCACACACACACACACACACCTACTTTCTCTATGTACTGTGTGTTGCTCATTGAGTAACAAACCTCTCTCAATCCCATATATGGAACTAACACAGCCAGGCCCCCGTGTGTGTGGGGGTGTGGGTGTGTGGGTGACACTTTTATATTGGAAGTCTTTTCAGTACCACACTATATATCGTTAGTGTGTGGCCCCCTGGTGTGTGGACCCCTCTCAAAGTAGAGTTTTGAGAACTGAACATTCGAATGATTAGATTAGATTAGATTAAAATGTTTTGTCATCATAGAGCTCAAGTACAGTACAATGGAAATAAGTTTGGCATCCAACCAGAGTGCAAATGTAACAGTAAAGTGCAATAGTAATATACAATGTACAGGTGATTAAACTGGGTATAAAATATATAAATTATAGTGCTAATCAGATGTATGTACAGAGTTGTAGTATTAATATGTACAGTGATACAGGTATAAAGACACTATGGTAGTAAGTCATACTGGCCAGCAGTGTAACTAGTAAGAGTACAGTAGGTAAGGGATATGTACAGATATAGATATAGTATCTACATATATGTACAGATATAAATATATTATCTACTGATATGTACAGATATAGATATAGTAGGGCTGGGCGATATAACGATAACGATAAATATCGCGATATATTTTAATAATCGATATCGAATATCGAAATAATTTTTTTTTTTTTTTTTTTTTTACCTGTAACAGGGCAGTTTTAAAACCAGAGACAGTGGACAGACTTGTCTTTCTTGCCTGCAACTTAAAGTAATGGCTTTGCTTGTCCAAATGACAATACTGACCAAATTCAGATTTATTTTTCTCTTGTCCATTTATTTTGTTTGCTTTCTAATTTAAAATACATTTTGAAACCGTCTGTACACAGTAGGCTATGTGTGCTAGCAGAACTAGACTCCAGTGACGAGTCACAGTGCACATGTGCGGTGGTTTGTCCACCAAAAAAGCGCCAAAAGATCGAAAATAAACTAGCAGAGCCAGAACTGTTCAACTCCTCTGGAGCCACAGCCAGCAGAGAAGCCGGTTTACTTTAGCTTTTAAACCAGCTGCAGCCTGAGAACTGGAGTGTGAGGGGATGTAACACTAAAGATGGCGGCAATGACAAAGAATTGCTGCAAAATAAACATACATCTGTTGTTAAAAAAAAAAAAAAAAAATTATACTTATAACAATTCGATAATTATCGATATCGAGAAATAAAATAAAATTATCATATCGTTATCGCGATATGATTTTTTTCCATATCGCCCAGCCCTAAGATATAGTATCTACAGATATGTACAGATATATATAGTATCTACAGATATGTACAGATATATATAGTATCTACAGATATGTACATATATATATAGTATCTACAGATATGTACAGAATGATATAGATATAGTATCTACTCAGCTATGTATAGATATAGTATCTACAGATATAGACATAGTATCTACAGATATGTACAGATATAAATATATTATCTACTGATATGTACAGATATAGATATAGTATATACAGATATGTACATATATTGTAACTGAGGGGTACAATTCCCTGACTGTATTGTTAGATATGATACTTACTACCACTACCTCTTGTACTTTAGACTCTGGCCACCCAGTACTAGGCATAAATAATTATGGTAAACACTCCCACGTAGATGAAACGATCCAACACAAATGTACCAAGTCGAAAGTCTGCGTTTAATAATAATTAATACATAGCAAAAGGTATGTAGAGCAATCACTTAATTACATTTATGATTTGAAATAGGATGCACTTTTATGGCAAATGAGTATTTGTTGGTATATCAATAGAGAACGTCCAATCTCTGGAGGCGCAGGCGGTAAATATACAACCTGGAGTATTTAAGGAATAATAGCAATGATACTTTAATGATTATAGAACTGGATACACTAGGGGGGAATTCCGGTCGCTTGTAAGACAACTGGAGAAGGGGGGGGGGGGTAGAGTCTGGCTGTATCCGTCTGGCCGAGGGTATCCTGGGAGAACCCACGGTTGTGCGGCTCGGTGCCTCAGCGATCCTCGATCCACAGATGAAAGCAGTTGGACTCTCTGTAGGCCGGCTTCCTCCGGTCCACGATGGAGAGACGTGAAGCGACCTCGTCGTGTAGAGCGTCTCCTCACCTGTCGTCCTCTCCGGGGGGGGGTTTCCAACACACGGCAGTGTTGGTCTTTATCCATAGAATAATCACTGTATACAAAGCATAATCCGTGCCTGGGAAGGCGGGCTGTCGTCGGTAGAATAATCCGGTATGCAGGTCCACTCGCTCGTCGGCTCTGGGGCTCCTCGGGTGCAGCCTCACATGGGGTCGGCCACCCTGGATAAGCAGCCAGTTCTCTGCCCGAAACGATGGGGTACTGACTACGATAGTATTCTCACCGCACGAAGCACTACATATGAATAGACTATTATTAGCTTAATAGACTACGTCCAACTCGACGATATAGTGCCAAATATGACTATTCAAATATTAATATACACGATGTCTCAATACCGATGGTAGGCCGAACTTGGCCTTACTCCCACACGTGGCGTCGCGGGGAGGCTTTACGTCTGTCACTCTATTGGAGGGTAAGAAACTGGACTAAAAAGGAAGTCCTACTTTAGTAGCGCAGTATATATACGCACTATGAACAAATAGTACCGTTAGTGGTGCGGTAGCCAGATTCCTACGCGGAACTAGGACTTGTTCGTACATGTTGAGCGGTACGTTTGAACTGGGTCTGGGGGGTATGGCAGCCTGGCACCAAGGTCTCGACCAATAGTAGAATGGAGACTATTATGGGATGTTCAGTAGGCTAGAATGGATATTCAATGCATATTGTACAAGGAATATACAAGGGATATCAGGGAATATTAGAGAATATACAAATACAATTAAATATATATATACAATAAATATATATATTCGGTTTAATCTGGCCCTTCACAACAGCCACCCCCTGATTGGTCCCAGACCTAATCAGTTAAGCAGAGACAGATTAATCGCGTTGTCTATTTACACATAAGGGTTTGCTGTAGGGGTCAGTCAACTTCACAAAGTCATAGGGTTATAGGGTCATGGTCATCATCGATTGTGTCTGGGAGTCGGGGCAGTTCTATGAGCCTCGCCACGGGACGGGTGTAAGTGCGACCCTGGACAAGCACTTCAGCTGCTCGGACCTTGCCGTCGGCACCGGTGATCACTTTGCTTACGCGGCCGGCCGGCCACATAGCTCTGGGCAGTGATTGATCAATAATCATGACGACTGTTCCTTCTGTCAAATTGTCTCTCTCCTTTACCCACTTCTGGCGGGTCTGTAGAGACGGTAGGTAGTGCAGTAGGAATGTCCTTTGTTGTGCACTCTCTATGGTAGTGCAATCATCTATGTTGGGGTCTGCGGAGATAACAGTGCTCAATCCACAGAACACAGGCTTCTTATTCTCAGCCTCCTCCTGACTGGCTTCCCTCGGGATAGGCGTGGGCCACTCTCCTTCCGGGAGCTTTAGGAATGCTGGGCCGTCACTGTAGACATTGCGACGGGTGAGGTCATCTAGGGGCATTCCCCGGGTGATGACGTCAGCTGGGTTCTGTTTTGTATCAACGTAGCGCCACTCTGTTTCTCCGGTTAACTCTTCGGTTAAGTCTTGAATCTCGGTGACTCTGACTCCCACGAAGACTTTGTACTTGCATGAGTCCGATTTGATCCAGGCGAGTACTGTCGTGGAATCTGACCACAGGATTGTTCTAGACACCGGTATGGTGAGCTCACGTTGGATGAGCGTGGCTAGGTGCGCTCCGGCTAGGGCTGCGCAGAGCTCTAGGCGTGGGATAGATTGTTGCTTGCGTGGGGCTATTCTCGAGCGGGCGAGGACAAATGCTGTGTAGATCTCTCCCCCCTCTTCTTGGGCCCGCAAGTAGGCTACTGATCCGTATGCGACCTCTGAGGCGTCACTGAAGACGTGTAAGTCCATTTTACATGTCTCTGGCCTCACCGTGGGTGGGAAGTAGCTTCGGCGCATATTAACGCCTGGGAGTGAGTGGAGCTCCATCTCCCACTCTCTCCAGGTGGATTTAAGGTGTGCGGGAATGGGGTCGTCCCAGCCCTGGTCCTTGTCCCACAATGCTCGTACAATCATTTTTGCCCTGGTGGTGTACGGTAGAATACATCCTAGCGGGTCATATTGTCTGGTGGTCGGCGCCGCCGCCGGCCTTCCCTGCTCCGTAGTCAGGGGCTTGTGTCTGTAGTGAAGCGAATCTGTTTTGAATCGCCACACCAATCCCAGGGTCATCTCCTGGGCTTCTCCCGGGATTGTAGCCATCCAGGTCTCGCTGCTGGCTGCCTTGTCCTCGGAGGAGAGGCTGCGCAGTACTTGCGGATCGCTGCTGGCCCACTGCCTGAGATCAAAGCCGCCTTTGATCAATGAGGCGCGGAGTTTAATCAGGAGAGCCTCGGCTTCTTCCTGGGTTGAAAGGCTTTGTAGACAGTTGTCTACGTAGAAGCTGTTCTTTACGCTGTGTCGGACCTCTTCGTCCGCTGCTGGGTCCTCTGCTACATGTTTCTGTAGTGCAAATGTAGCACAGCAGGGGCTGCACGTCTTTCCGAAGGGGAGGACTTCCCATTGGTAGATGGCTGGGTGCTCATCTCCTGGCTTCTCTCTCCATAGGAACCGTAACAGGGGCTTGTCCTCCTCTACTAATCTCACCTGCAGGAACATTCCTTTAATGTCCCCGCTGATGGCCACCTTTTCCTGGCGGAAGCGGAGTAGAACGCCGAGTAGGGAGGGGCCGAGTGTGGGACCGGGCAGTAACTCTTTATTCAGATTTTGGGATCCGATCTGGTAGCTGCAGTTAAATACTATGCGGTCTTTACCGTTGTGATGGACCTTGTGGTGAGGCACGTACCACGATTCAGTGGTCTGGTCAGCCTCTTTAATGTCCATCTTTGTGACGTGTCCCGCTGTGATGAGCTTCTCAATCTCAGCGCGGTATACACTCTCTTGGGCGGGGTTCTTGGCTAAGCGCCGCTCCGTGTTCAGCAGGTACCGTTCTGTGGCGTCTGTCTTGGCGTGGAAAGTAGGCATTCCTTCTCGCCGCAGGAGTGGCGTGGCGTATCTCAACACGCCGCTGACCGGGACTCTCCTGGTCCCTGTCTCGAGGAGGTGAATGGCGTAAATGTCATCTTTAGAGCGAATGTCTTTCTTTCCGTTCTTAAAGGGCATTTGTTCCAAGGTCCATAACCGCTCTACGTGTTGCAGGAGTGCGGTTCCTCCCTCTGTGACTCGGGAGTGGAGACATCTAGTGGCTGTACTTCGGTTGAGAGATTTGGCGAGCGGGCCTTGGAGAGTCCATCCCAAACGGGTCTCGACTGCTGCAGGACAGCCTCGGGGTCCGGTATGAACCCGGTCTATCGGGACAATGAGGTCTGCATGGTCGGAGCCTATCAACAGGGTCGGCATAGCATTGTCTATGAGCGGGATCGGTAACTTGCGCAGATGTGCATATTTCTCCATCAGCTTGGCGACGGGGTATGTGTACCGCGACAGTCCTATTTCTTGGCTGGTGAAAGCGTCTGTAATCTGGTACCGTCGCTCAGGCTGGCCGCTTGCTGCGATAGAGAATGAGACATTCTCGCCCTTTATCGTCTTCAAATCTCGTCTTATTGTCCGAATTGTCATTTGGGTTTCGCTTCCCCGCAGCCCTAGCTGGGCCGCAGCGGAGGCGAGCAGAAGGGTCTTCTCTGACCCGTCATCGAGGACGGCGTAAGTGTCCAGGACTTTATTCTGGTAGCTTAGTGTCACACGCACTACTTTTAGGAGTACTCAGGCTCCACTGCTGCTGGCGGGATCGATGTACATGACGCTCGCTTTGCTGCTGGATGGTGCGGGTGAAGGGCGCCGTCTGTTACTGTCGTGAAGTATGGCCAGATGGGCTCCATCGCACTTGGTGCACCTTTTCTTTAAGCGGCATTCGGCTGCCATGTGTGAGCGCGCACAGCGAAAACAGCGCTTGTTGGACTTTATCCATTGACTTGCTTCCTCCGCGTTCAGCTTGGGGAAGGAGTCACATTGCGCTAGCCAGTGTTCTTTCTCACAGTAGGGGCACACTATCTTCCACTTCTCCGTTCTGGAGGGGGTACTGTGGCTCCTGCTGCTCGGTACTGACTCCGATTGGTGCATCACAGTCACCGATCTTCTTCCATCATTTAGTCGTCTGGTTCCTTCTCTGGAGCCAGGGGTGCTCCGTCCGAATGTATCTAGCCGTAGGCTGCTGACTTCTCTCGCCAGGAAGTCTGCTAGATCGAGGAGGTTCGGTTCGGGGCCATTCGGGTCTCGGTGGTCTCTCTGCCGCCTAAAACGCTCCTGTCGAGCGGGCGGCAGCTTCTCCAAGATCCTTTCCACATTTGAGTTGGCGTAAAGTTCATGCCTCCCCTTCTCTCTCTGCGCTCCCAACATCCCTACCAGGGACTGCACTCTGATGGACAGGTCGTCCAGTGCTCGATTGTCTATTGCTGGGGGTAAGCGGTCGATGTGTCGGATCTCCTGGATCACGTAATCCCATATGCGCCCATACCTCTGGTCCAATGCTACCAGCGCTGCTGTGTATGGGGTGGTGGAAGTCGCGTAGGCGAGCGCTATATTATGTGCGCGGGGTACCTTTAAGTGCTTCAGTAGGATGGCGTATTTATGGCGTTCATCCAATACATCCACCAACATGGTCTCCAGACACATGCGGAGTTCTGTATACTGGGCCCGGTTCTCTTGGGTGAAGTCGGGTACCATAGGCGTGCCAATGTATGACGCTGACTGTGGATACATCGGCGAGCGTTGGGGGAGAGGCCTCCTAGGCGAGTCTCCTCCCGCTCCTTGGTATGGGCTGGTACCGGCAGTGTACCATGGCCCGCTTGTCCAGGTGCTGTTCCTCGGTGCGGGTCGTGCGTCGTGCTCACCCGTGTATAGAGTCGGGGGTCTGTAGCGCAGCTCCGCGGGAGTATAGCCTGGGCTGTACCGGACCTCCTGGTCCGGTAGAGTACTGTGCTGTCGTCGGGCGTGGTTCTCCTCCTCTTCCTCTTCGTCTTCAGTTAGGTCATCCAGTGCTTGTAGTCTCTGGTTTAGCCTCTCCACAGGATATGCTGCTCCTTCCCGGTTGCTAGGTCTCGCTTGGACCGGTGGGGGGAGGTGGTCTGTGGGGGGTATAGACCTCGTCTGTTGGTCAAGTTCAGGGTTGTTTACTCGGCTAGGGGATGCCGCCCTGGAGGTGTGTCTAGACGAGTTCCTGGAGCCTCTGGCGGAGGGAGAGGGTGTTGTCCGTCTGATCAGCTGTTCTATTAGTTGCGCTTGCTGTCTGTCGCGCTCTGCGTCCCGTAGAGCACCAGCAGCTGCTCGCTGGCTGTCTGCTCGGTCTCGGGCCACATTCTCTTCCCTCTGAATGCGTCTTATTTCTAGACGTATATGCTCTTCTTCGCTCCGCTGCTGGATCTGCAGTCGGTCGCGTTCAGCAGCGGCGTTCAGGCTGATGAGGAAGGCCTGCTGTAGGGTCCTCTCTGCCTCGCTGGGGGAAGGCGGTTGTATAGGGGAGCCTTCCCTCGGGGTACTCCTTGCGGAGCCTTGGAGCTCTATCTCCACGGTGCTCTCCCCGTCTTCTTCCGTGCCGAGTTCTCTCTCGGTAGCGTTGTATTCCTCCCGGGACTCATCGGGGACTACTTCTTCAGTACTGGCGGGGTGTGAAGTCATGTCTGGTTCCCACTGGTCCCCACCGTGAACTTGGTCAGTTACATTAGAACCCGTAGGGGCCTCTATGGTCGGGGTAGTCTGGGCGTTGGGGTTAGACATACTTTTACTTTCTAGTTTTACCGCGTTTACTGTTAGTAGAAGACTAGGTTGTTGACTGACAGCGTAAGCCTCTAAGTACTGAGGGAGCCGTCGTTCGCGCTGCGGGCGTTGGTTAGGAGGATCGTTTCGTGGAGTGTTCATCATAGGCCATTTCAATATTAATAACACTATATTAATATTACACTAATTACCCTCCGGCTCGAAGGACCAATTGTAACTGAGGGGTACAATTCCCTGACTGTATTGTTAGATATGATACTTACTACCACTACCTCTTGTACTTTAGACTCTGGCCACCCAGTACTAGGCATAAATAATTATGGTAAACACTCCCACGTAGATGAAACGATCCAACACAAATGTACCAAGTCGAAAGTCTGCGTTTAATAATAATTAATACATAGCAAAAGGTATGTAGAGCAATCACTTAATTACATTTATGATTTGAAATAGGATGCACTTTTATGGCAAATGAGTATTCGTTGGTATATCAATAGAGAACGTCCAATCTCTGGAGGCGCAGGCGGTAAATATACAACCTGGAGTATTTAAGGAATAATAGCAATGATACTTTAATGATTATAGAACTGGATACACTAGGGGGGAATTCCGGTCGCTTGTAAGACAACTGGAGAAGGGGGGGGGGGGGGGTAGAGTCTGGCTGTATCCGTCTGGCCGAGGGTATCCTGGGAGAACCCACGGTTGTGCGGCTCGGTGCCTCAGCGATCCTCGATCCACAGATGAAAGCAGTTGGACTCTCTGTAGGCCGGCTTCCTCCGGTCCACGATGGAGAGACGTGAAGCGACCTCGTCGTGTAGAGCGTCTCCTCACCTGTCGTCCTCTCCGGGGGGGGGTTTCCAACACACGGCAGTGTTGGTCTTTATCCATAGAATAATCACTGTATACAAAGCATAATCCGTGCCTGGGAAGGCGGGCTGTCGTCGGTAGAATAATCCGGTATGCAGGTCCACTCGCTCGTCGGCTCTGGGGCTCCTCGGGTGCAGCCTCACATGGGGTCGGCCACCCTGGATAAGCAGCCAGTTCTCTGCCCGAAACGATGGGGTACTGACTACGATAGTATTCTCACCGCACGAAGCACTACATATGAATAGACTATTATTAGCTTAATAGACTACGTCCAACTCGACGATATAGTGCCAAATATGACTATTCAAATATTAATATACACGATGTCTCAATACCGATGGTAGGCCGAACTTGGCCTTACTCCCACACGTGGCGTCGCGGGGAGGCTTTACGTCTGTCACTCTATTGGAGGGTAAGAAACTGGACTAAAAAGGAAGTCCTACTTTAGTAGCGCAGTATATATACGCACTATGAACAAATAGTACCGTTAGTGGTGCGGTAGCCAGATTCCTACGCGGAACTAGGACTTGTTCGTACATGTTGAGCGGTACGTTTGAACTGGGTCTGGGGGGTATGGCAGCCTGGCACCAAGGTCTCGACCAATAGTAGAATGGAGACTATTATGGGATGTTCAGTAGGCTAGAATGGATATTCAATGCATATTGTACAAGGAATATACAAGGGATATCAGGGAATATTAGAGAATATACAAATACAATTAAATATATATATACAATAAATATATATATTCGGTTTAATCTGGCCCTTCACAACATATATAGATATAGTATTTACATATATGTACAGATATAGAGTATCTACAGATATGTACACATATACAGGGCTGTACGCTAAGCTTTTTCACTAGGGGCACACTTGCCCTAAATGAGAAATTTAGGGGCAAAGAATATTTTTTAGGGGCACATTTTTAAATAACAATTTTACCATTATTAAAAAAATATGTTCCTCCTGCCTCATTACTGTGGTCCTTTTATTTAACATTTAAGTGCGTTTGTTTTCAGGTTTGTATCTTTTATAATGAACCAACTGAGAAAGTGTGTAAATCACTAATAGAACAAAAACAACAAACTGTGTGTGTGTGTGTGTGTGTGTGTGTGTGTGTGCGCGCGATTGTGTAGTGCTCCTTGAATGAGATCACCACAACACACACACACCATTGCATTAATCAGGAGGACAAGAAACTCTGCATACATTTGTTTCACAATGAAAAGTGCTTTAGAAATCAAATTAATTATTATTATTGTAAATAACCCCATGAAAGGTTTATTATTTTTATGGGTAATTACCTGCTTCATATTTGTGATGTTACTGGTTTCAGTGTGTGCCTAAAGGGATCAATGTGTTGGGCCGTTTATAGAGATCTATGCCAATGAATGTTTATGTATATTCAGGACTTTTTTTTTATAAGAATTGAGAGGTATTTGTATATGTGACCTTTATTTTGAAAACCGTGTTGCGACGCAACCTTATTTACATTTGCGCTTTTGACAGTGAAATGTTCAGTCCAACTTAGCTCGAAGGAAAGACTAATCAAAAAGGTTTAATTGACCCGTATGAGGCTCTTACGGTAGGACTTTGATTGTTTATAGAAGTGGAATGATTATGTAATACTATGCAAAACGAGCAATAAACAGTGATTTTACCAGCAGTATAGTTGCAAGCCACTTTCATTTTATATACGGGGAACCGTGACAATTATTAGTATTATCTTATTTGCATATTGTCTCATTATTAGATAGATAGATAGGTTGATACTTTATTGATCCCCGGAGGGAAATTTAAGTAGACAGTATTTCACGTCCTAATAGTGGGCTACTACTACTACTCACCTAATGCATGGCTGAACCTGAACGTTAGAAGTGTCCGTGTCCCCGTCAATCAATCATCACATCATCACATCAATCATCATCATCTTATCATCTCTCCACATCGGACGTGGTTGTCATAAGATGGACTGATATCCACTCCGTTCTTCTTGCAGAGCAAAATTAGCGCCTTAAACTTATTGAAAGGAAGATGCCACATTCAGTTTCGATTTGATTGTTCGCTAGGAATTATGGGATTTGGTGTTGGATGTATAGACTCTACGGCTACGCAGACAGGGACATGGTCTTTAATCGCACGATAGACTACAACTACCAAGTGGCCCAGATTCACTCCACACGCAAATATTTTTTCCACACAGGCTATCGCTGTTGCCGACAGATTCTTTCATAGCACCACGACATTGTGTCGCACTGTACAGTACAGCCCTGGTTGTAGGCTAATGTTTAAAAAAAAATTATCCAATTTGTATGGATTCATTTAAGAGTGAAATGCAAATTAAGGGTTGAAATCACTACTCGCAAGCTTGCCCCCAGATATTATTTTCCACTCCCACCGGCCAAATTAGGGGGCAATTTGCGATCATCTCGTCGCAGTGTACAGCCCTGATATAGATATAGTCTACAGATATGTATAGATATAGTATCTACAGATATTTACAGATATAGTATCTACAGATATGTACAGATATGTACATATATATATATATATATATATATATATATATATAGTATCTAGGGTAATAGTAATGATGATGATGCTGATGTCATACTTATGGCCATTGAAAGGTGGTATTGAGTGATTCAAATGGTAAGATAGAAGCCTCACCTAACCCTACCATCCACCCAGTGAGATAAACTCTACTGTGTGTGTGTATGTGTGTTTATAATTGTCAATCCATTATTTGCTGCTTCATATATTGACTAGCAGTCAGAAGCAGCCCTCCTGATGGGAGATATCAGTGTAACGTTCATGTTCACTCAACACCCAACAAATACTAGGGATGGGCATGAGGGATCCATTAACCATTTCACTGCCACACTACCAAATGGTTAACCCTTTCACAACCACACTACAGAAGGTTAACCCTTTCACTACCACACTACAGACTGGTCTGACTGGTATAACCTAGGTGTGTAGTAATAGCCCCCCTCAGTCAGATGGCCTGTATAACCTAGGTGTGTAGTATAGCCCCCCTCAGTCAGGTGGCCTGTAGGGCTGTCTTAAATACTTTGAAGCTTCGAAGCTTCGTTCGATGGCACAAGCTTCGAACATAAAAAAAAAATCGAAGTAAAAAAAAATGTAATTTTTTTTAATCGTTTTTATTTAAAAAAAAATTTGCCTCCAAAATCTTGCGCCTCCATTCCAATGAAATGAAAGTAAGCAGCGCCTTCCCGCCTCCATTCCAATGAAACGAAAGCACTACAACAAGCACATGGAGATTATCTGTGTTGAAAACAACAAGGCCATGGGGCGGCTACGTGGCGTAGTAGGCAAGGCGCTCGCCACGAATGCGGAGACGCTAGGCTCGCCTGTTCGAGCCCAGCGCTCCACATTGCTTTCAGTTTAGCTGGTCGTCCACAGTAATACACATTGGCCGTATTAGGGGGTGGGAAACTGATGTGTGGGGATCGGGCGTTGTGGACAGCGACTCCTACAGGTCGGTTGGTGCGCCTGCGCAGTAGAATCAGGAAGTGTCGGGGGCAGCATGAGCCTCCCACGCGTTACTCCTCGCCACTGAGAGATCGAGCTGCGCAGGTGAAAAGATGCGACTGCTGTTACCTCAAGTACCGGAGGGGACTTAACCTAGGTGTGTAGTATAGCCCCCCTCAGTCAGATGGCCTGTATAACCTAGGTGTGTAGTATAACCTAGGTGTGTAGTATAGCCCCCCTCAGTAATATGGCCTGTATAACCTAGGTGTGTAGTATAACCTAGGTGTATAGTATAGCCCCCCTCAGTCAGATGGCCTGTACAGCCTAGGTGTGTAGTATAACCTAGGTGTGTAGTATAGCCCCCCTCAGTAATATGGCCTGTATAACCTAGGTGTGTAGTATAACCTAGGTGTATAGTATAGCCCCCCTCAGTCAGATGGCCTGTACAGCCTAGGTGTGTAGTATAACCTAGGTGTGTAGTATAGCCCCCCTCAGTAATATGGCCTGTATAACCTAGGTGTGTAGTATAACCTAGGTGTATAGTATAGCCCCCCTCAGTCAGATGGCCTGTACAGCCTAGGTGTGTAGTATAACCTAGGTGTGTAGTATAGCCCCCCTCAGTAATATGGCCTGTATAACCTAGGTGTGTAGTATAACCTAGGTGTGTAGTATAGCCCCCCTCAGTCAGATGGCCTGTATAACCTAGGTGTGTAGTATAGCCCCCCTCAGTCAGATGGCCTGTATAACCTAGGTGTGTAGTATAGCCCCCCTCAGTCAGATGGCCTGTATAGCCTAGGTGTGTAGTATAACCTAGGTGTGTAGTATAGCCCCCCTCAGTCAGATGGCCTGTATAGCCTAGGTGTGTAGTATAACCTAGGTGTGTAGTAATAGCCCCCCTCAGTCAGATGGCCTGTATAACCTAGGTGTGTAGTAATAGCCCCCCTCAGTCAGATGGCCTGTATAACCTAGGTGTGTAGTAATAGCCCCCCTCAGTCAGATGGCCTGTATAACCTAGGTGTGTAGTAATAGCCCCCCTCAGTCAGATGGCCTGTATAACCTAGGTGTGTAGTAATAGCCCCCCTCAGTCAGATGGCCTGTATAACCTAGGTGTGTAGTAATAGCCCCCCTCAGTCAGATGGCCTGTATAACCTAGGTGTGTAGTAATAGCCCCCCTCAGTCAGATGGCCTGTATAACCTAGGTGTGTAGTATTATAGCCCATCAGTAATATGACCTGTATAACCTAGCTATGTATTTAGTTTGAAACCCGACTGTTGGTAGGATTATAGCACGTTTGGACCACGCTCCGTTTGTTTTGGTCCATCGGGGCAATAAGCCCATGCTTATTCTCCTCTTATTCTCAAAGTGCTGTAAAAACCATGACCGTAATGAAAACGTAGATTTTTAGCACAGATCCAAGGAGGGGCATTTTAAAGAAAAATCCAGATCGATTGATCGCATGCTATACTCGATTGATCGCGTATTACTCGAAAAGGGGGAAATATTATTTTTGTTCATTCACGTATATATGTTTAAGGAAACCAACAAACAGTTATAATCTTACACATACATGTGAAAAGATATGTACATTTTCGATTTTTCTCATAGCTACGATTAATCGATTACTCACGCCCATCCCTAAGATCCAGACTCCCGGAGTCCTGGAGTGGGATCTAGGGATGGGACTTTCTAGCAAAAGTGATATTCGAAAATCGCTGGTTCTTAATATCGAATATTCAGTTAAATTGTTCAGTTTCAGTTAAATTCAGTTATTCTTTTTAATAGAATGGATAATTAAAATCAAAGGGTATTGCACATAAAAGGCACTTCTATCAACCGGTTTTAATAAACAAACAGAAACAGTAGCATGTGCATCTTTTAGATCAATTAGGCTATGAAAATTAGGCTGCCTCTAAATATAAAAAGGAATGAAATAAGAATGGTTTGCTTAAAAAAATAAAAATTATTATTATCTTTTTTATTTTATTTTTTATTTTCGATTTTCTGTTATGAATATTCGAATATTTGGTCCCATCCCTAGTGGGATCCTGCTAAATGATATGAGCAAGTGCCGTCCTGGATTATCAAGAAAAACCTGGAAAAGTCTTGGGGAAATTATTTTGAAAGGAGTGGGAACCCTGTGTCTTGTGTTTACTCAGCCTCGTGGCTTATCATTTCATACTCTGCAATTTACTGCCACGCTTTGGTTTTCTAAGTAAAGGGAAGCAATACCAAAAAATGTCACATCTATAAAAAATGTAAGTGTCGGGTGTTTTAAACCCCTGCTGGGCTTTCAAGTGCCTGTGTTGTTTTATATTGGGTTGTGTTGTGTTCTATTGGGTTGTGTTGTGTTCTATTGGGTTGTGTTGTGTTCTATTGGGTTGTGTTGTGTTCTATTGGGTTGTGTTGTGTTCTATTGGGTTGTGTTGTTTTATATTGGGTTGTGTTGTGTTCTATTGGGTTGTGTTGTGTTCTATTGGGTTGTGTTGTGTTCTATTGGGTTGTGTCGTGTTCTATTGGGTTGTGTTGTGTTCTATTGGGTTGTTGTTTTATATTGGGTTGTGTTGTGTTCTGTTGGGTTGTGTTGTGTTCTATTGGGTTGTGTTGTGTTCTATTGGGTTGTTGTTTTATATTGGGTTGTGTTGTGTTCTATTGGGTTGTGTTGTGTTCTATTGGGTTGTGTTGTGTTCTATTGAGTTGTGTTGTGTTCTATTGGGTTGTGTTGTGTTCTATTGGGTTGTGTTGTGTTCTATTGGGTTGTGTCATGTTGTGTCGGGTTCTATTGTGTTGTGTTGTGTTCTATTGGGTTGTGTCATGTTGTGTCGGGTTCTATTGTGTTGTGTTGTGTTCTATTGGGTTGTGTTGTGTTCTATTGGGTTGTGTTGTGTTCTGTTGGGTTGTGTTGTGTTCTATTGGGTTGTGTTGTGTTCTATTGGGTTGTGTTGTGTTCTATTGGGTTGTGTTGTGTTCTGTTGGGTTGTGTTGTGTTCTATTGGGTTGTGTTGTGTTCTATTGGGTTGTGTTGTGTTCTATTGGGTTGTGTTGTGTTCTGTTGGGTTGTGTTGTGTTCTGTTGGGTTGTGTTGTGTTCTGTTGGGTTGTGTTGTGTTCTGTTGGGTTGTGTTGTGTTCTATTGGGTTGTGTTGTGTTCTATTGGGTTGTGTTGTGTTCTATTGGGTTGTGTTGTGTTCTGTTGGGTTGTGTTGTGTTCTGTTGGGTTGTGTTGTGTTCTGTTGGGTTGTGTTGTGTTCTATTGGGTTGTGTTGTGTTCTATTGGGTTGTGTTGTGTTCTATTGGGTTGTGTCGTGTTGTGTCATGTTGTGTTGTATATTGTGTTGTTACACCCGTGTCTCTTGTCATTTCTCATCCGTTTCATGTCGCTGGACAGACAGTCAGCCAAGGGGCTTGTCTGATAGAGAATAGCCTGCTTTGTTTGTGCCTGAATAGCAGTGGGTCTGAGGTGGCCAGAGGATGCAGGGCGTAGGGGTCTAGAGGGGGTGTAGTTAGAGACCATTAGACCGCTTGGTAGGCGGGAGCCGCTCTCCTGGCCGCGCGGTCTGCCAGGTCAGGGACCTCAAAGCGGATTCACGCGGCGATGGAGAAGGATGCAGCTCTCTGAGAAGTGGGGTAACGTGGGCCGACTTCGGTAGGTCAGAGGTCAAGCGGGCAGAGCCGTTCCGTATGAGTCCAAGTGCTTTGGTGGCGCAAGTATGAACGCCCCACCCCTTGAAAATATACTATGGCTTGCAATTATTATTATAATATATATATTTTTTGAACTATAGTTTCTGCTGTTTTAGCAACTAAATGTGGGGAAAGGCTACTTGAATGAATGTTCTTCTCTTGACTGCTGTGTCATGAGTCCTGATGTGTTCCAGCGCTGCAACATCACATTGCATTAACTCATTGACCGCCAATCACGTTGTACGACGGGTTTGCTGGTCATGCGAATTCTGCCAAACCACGGCGTACGACGTTATTGAGATCATATTTCATTTTTTCGCCATGGTATTCATAATTCCACCACCCAGCCTCTGCTGAGACAGTGGGACTCTGCACAACCGTGCAACGCTTCAATACCGCCACCTGGTGGATGATCGGGCGAGTTACAACCGGAAATGGATCTCTGGTGATCTCGGTGCATCTGGGAATTCCGTCCGGCAGTCACATATTGTTGCGGGACTCTAGACACACATCCGTGTATATGGATCGCTGCCATAACTCAATAATCGATATGATTTGGGCGTTTATTGCGCCATACAAACCGGAAATGGATCTAGTCGATCAACGTCAAATAAGTGGGATCTTTTTCCTCCAGTCTCATCGGCGAACAGTAAGAGGACAGTAACGTTACTTTCAGCTTGATTGTTTATTCTTTTCAATGCAAACCGCTCTGATCAATATATCACCCATACTACATAAAGCATTTACTGACGATCACGGAATTATAAACGACCCCCCCCCCCCCCCTTTCATCCGCGCATGATGAGTCATAACGTTTAGGATCGTATTCAGTTGGATTTTTTAATATAGCGTGTATCGCGAATAAACTGCAATCGACAATCTATATTATGCGTTTAGGCCTATAACTAGCGTTCTAGGAATTACTGCAGAAAACGATAAAAACATACTTATATTCTAGACGGTATTTTCGTATGAATCTATGAATGAAAAAGTATAACGTTCCCACATCCTGAACGATAGCTAATCGATGTTGAATGGGCCATAGTAATGTCAATTTAGCAATACAATTTAAAAAGTTATAGCCCTGCAAAGAAGGTGAACATCTCCATAGGCTTAGACTGGTGGCAGTGATCATACATTGATGGATAGAAGCGTGGCAGTCAATGTGTTAAGAGACAAGAAATACTCACAACAATCTTGTAATCTAGTGCAGTTTGCTAATGTTTTATATTACATCACAAATCCACTGTTGCTATTAGGGATGGGTACCGAATTCGGTACTTTTGAGGCACCGAACCGAAACACGTCGGTACTACCGAGTATCGAATCAAGTGAGAGAAAAAAAAATAAAAAAAATATTATTTTGCTTTTTTCTTTTCATGTCAACGTTCACACGCACAATATATGCTTACCTAGGATTTGACTTGATTCAACAACAAAGCAATCGGAGCAATGACAAGCCGAAAACTGTCGAAATTGTAGTTATTTGAAGTTTGGATTTTTTTTATTTTTTACGACTGAGGTAGGTAAATTAAATTTCTTGAGACTAAAGTACAGAAAAAAGGTACCGTTGGGTACCGGTATCGATTCACAGGTACCGGTACCGGTATTGGTTCAAATGTGAAAGGTACCCATCCCTAGTTGCTATTCAATATTGCTAGCTTTGATGGCGTACAGCGCTGAGCGTATAAACACTGCACCACACAGACCTCTGGCGTACAGCGCTGAGCGTATAAACACTGCACCACACAGACCTCTGGCGTACAGCGCTGAGCGTATAAACACTGCACCACACAGACCTCTGGCGTACAGCGCTGAGCGTATAAACACTGCACCACACAGACCTCTGGCGTACAGCGCTGAGCGTATAAACACTGCACCACACAGACCTCTGGCGTACAGCGCTGAGCGTATAAACACTGCACCACACAGACCTCTGGCGTACAGCGCTGAGCGTATAAACACTGCACCACACAGACCTCTGGCGTACAGCGCTGAGCGTATAAACACTGCACCACACAGACCTCTGGCGTACAGCGCTGAGCGTATAAACACTGCACCACACAGACCTCTGGCGTACAGCGCTGAGCGTATAAACACTGCACCACACAGACCTCTGGCGTACAGTGCTGAGCGTATAAACACTGCACCACACAGACCTCTGGCGTACAGCGCTGAGCGTATAAACACTGCACCACACAGACCTCTGGCGTACAGCGCTGAGCGTATAAACACTGCACCACACAGACCTCTGGCGTACAGCGCTGAGCGTATAAACACTGCACCACACAGACCTCTGGCGTACAGCGCTGAGCGTATAAACACTGCACCACACAGACCTCTGGCGTACAGCGCTGAGCGTATAAACACTGCACCACACAGACCTCTGGCGTACAGCGCTGAGCGTATAAACACTGCACCACACAGACCTCTGGCGTACAGCGCTGAGCGTATAAACACTGCACCACACAGGCCTCTGGCGTACAGCGCTGAGCGTATAAACACTGCACCACACAGACCTCTGGCGTACAGCGCTGAGCGTATAAACACTGCACCACACAGGCCTCTGGCGTACAGCGCTGAAACAACCTATGGTCGGTATCATGTATCATGTATGTATCATCATGTATCATGTATGTATCGTGTGTGTGTGTGTGCGTGCGTGTGTGTGTGAGAGAGAGAGAGACAGAGTTAGAGAGATGATATGCTGATGCTGCTCTGTTGTTACCTGCTTTCACCTCAGACTGACACACATACACACACACACACACACACACACACACCACACACACACACACACATTGTCATCTTTAAACCCTGTGTTGCCCTAAATACCCTCCCTGCCGAACAGTGATGCCACACAAATCTGACCACACACACTCTCTCTCTCTCTCTCTCTCTCTCTCTCTCTCTCTCTCTCTCTCTCTCTCTCTCTCTCTCTCTCTCTAGTGTAACGCAGGCTGAATGGTGTTAATAAAGGGGTCGAGGGTTAGACATTAATAGGTTCTATTGAGTGCAGCTTGCAGAGAGGTAGGATAGAATCCAGTGAATGGGTTCTATTGAGTGCAGCTTGCAGAGAGGTAGGATAGAATCCAGTATCTACTAATGCTTTCTACTGTCTTCTAATGCTTTAATGCTTTCTACTGTCTTCTAATGCTTTCTACTGTCTTCTACTGTCTTCTTCTAATGTGTTAATGCTTTCTACTGTCTTCTACTGTTCTTCTAATGCTTTCTACTGTCTTCTAATGCTTTAATGCTTTCTACTGTCTTCTACTGTTGGGGCGTCACTGTAGAACGTTACGTGTGAAGAGATGAATGACTATAAGGTACTAACATGTTAACACACGCACACACACACACGCACACGCACACGCACACACACGCACGCACACACACGCACGCACACACACACACACGCACGCACGCACGCGCACGCACGCACGCACACACACACACACACACACACACACACACACACACACACACACACACACACACACACACACACACACACACACACACACACACACACACACACGCGCGCGCGCGCACGCTTTCCCTGAGAACTGGGTGCTGCTCCGCTTCCCCCGAAAACCGATAGGCCACAGCTGTGTCGCTCTCTGCCTCCCTATTGGCCGCGGTCGCGGTCTCCTGTAACCCGATAGGCTACAGTTGGACATCCGTAATCCGATCCCTCTGTAATACCCCCCCCCCCCCGGACCTTGACCCGCTTTCTACTGTCTTCTACTGTCTTCTAATGCGTTAATGCTTTCTACTGTCTTCTACTGTTCTTCTAATGCTTTCTACTGTCTTCTAATGCTTTAATGCTTTCTACTGTCTTCTACTGTTCTTCTAATGCGTTAATGCTTTCTACTGTCTTCTACTGTTCTTCTAATGCTTTCTACTGTCTTCTAATGCTTTAATGCTTTCTACTGTTTCTACTGTCTTCTAATGCTTTAATGCTTTCTACTGTCTTCTAATGCTTTAATGCTTTCTACTGTCTTCTACTGTCTTCTAATGCTTTAATGTTTTCTACTGTCTTTTCTTTCCAACAGAATGAAGACCTGCAGCTCCACCAGCAGAAGTCCCTCCCCCGGAACCTACCCACAATGCAACACAGCACACCTCAGCACTGGACACCAAACAAACCTGACCTCACCGGCTAGCCGGCTGGCGCGGACTGGATGGAACCGGTCTAAAGCTGGCTAGCCAGCGAGATTCGGACCTCAGAACTTCAAAATACAGGGACTTTAAAGTCCAAACCTCACAAACTGGACTCCTCGATCCGGATATCACAAACCGGACCTCACAACTTTACCAAACAGAACTTCACCATCCGCAGCTCATGAGCTGGACTCTTCAGCCGAGCCTTCACAAACCGGACCTCACAGTCCCGACCACATACACCAGACTTCTTAATCCGTACTTCACCAGAACATGGACCTCAGGAACCCAGACTCCAGAAGTCTTAGAGTGGATTCTGCTGTGTTGGTATTTCTCTCTCTGACCCCAGCAGTACAACTAGTCTAGATTCATGGAGCCCAATACCAGCTCTCCTCTCCTCTCCTCTCCTCTCCTCTCCTCTCCTCTCCTCTCCTCTCCTCTCCTCTCCTCTCCTCTCCTCTCCTCTCCCATCCTTTCATCTTCTCTCCTTTCCTCTCCTTTCATCTCCTCTCCTCTCCTCTCATCTTCTCTCCTCTTCTCTCCCATCCTTTCATCTTCTCTCCTTTCCTCTCCTTTCATCTTCTCTCCTCTCCTTTCATCTTCTCTCCTTTCATCTTCTCTCCTCTCCTCCTCTCCTTTCATCTCCTCTACTCTCCACTTTTACCTGCTCTCTCCTCTCCTATCTTACCTGTTCTCTCCTCTTCTTTCATCTCCTCTCCTCTCCTATTTTACCTACCCCTCCCCCCCTCCCGCTCCCCCTCCCCCCCCCCCTCCCCCCTCCCTCCCTCCCTCAGGTTATAAAGTGTAGATTGAACAGAGCTTGAACTAAGGAGCCTCTGTAAACAACTACCCACTTACGGTAACACTTCAACACAAGGCAACACACACTACACACACATTACATACACCGTCACACTAGGGCTGGTGACCACATGATCATATCACAATATTTCTCTTAGTTTTGATGGTATAACAGCATTTGATGGTATATATATTATATATAAATGTATCTTTATCTTGTAATACAGTTGTCATGGTGCCATTTCATTCAAAATGCTCTTTTATTTTTGATTACCTTTTTTTTTTTTTTTTTTTTTACAATACTGTGTGTATTATGTTGTGGATGATGGTATGGTAATAAATCCACACCTGTGTGTGGATCCAAGACAAGAAGATACCATCATATTCAATATCAACTCCCAGCCCTAACACACACTGCATACATTATCACACAGTAACACAAACTGCATACATTATCATACAGTAACACACACTGCATACATTATCACATAGTAACACACACTGCATACATTATCACACAGTAACACACACTGCATACATTATCACACAGTAACACACAGTAACACACTCCACCAGACACACAGTAACACACAGTAACACACTCCACCAGACACACAGTGACACACAGTGACACACAGTAACACACAGTAACACACAGTAACACACTCCACCAGACACACAGTAACACACAGTGACACACAGTAACACACAGTAACACACAGTAACACACTCCACCAGACACACAGTAACACACAGTGACACACAGTAACACACAGTAACACACTCCACCAGACACACAGTGACACACAGTAACACACAGTGACACACAGTAACACACAGTGACACACAGTAACACACTCCACCAGACACACAGTAACACACAGTAACACACAGTGACACACAGTGACACACAGTAACACACAGTAACACACTCCACCAGACACAGAGTGACACACAGTAACACACTCCACCAGACACACAGTAACACACAGTAACACACTCCACCAGACACACAGTGACACACAGTAACACACAGTGACACACAGTAACACACTCCACCAGACACACAGTAACACACAGTAACACACTCCACCAGACACACAGTGACACACAGTGACACACAGTGACACACAGTAACACACAGTAACACACTCCACCAGACACACAGTAACACACTCCACCAGACACACAGTAACACACTCCACCAGACACACAGTAACACACAGTAACACACTCCACCAGACACACAGTGACACACAGTGACACACAGTAACACACAGTAACACACTCCACCAGACACACAGTAACACACTCCACCAGACACACAGTAACACACTCCACCAGACACACAGTAACACACAGTAACACACTCCACCAGACACACAGTAACACACAGTAACACACTCCACCAGACACACAGTGACACACAGTAACACACAGTGACACACAGTAACACACTCCACCAGACACACAGTGACACACAGTGACACACAGTGACACACAGTGACACACAGTAACACACAGTGACACACAGTAACACACAGTAACACACTCCACCAGACACACAGTAACACACTCCACCAGACACACAGTAACACACTCCACCAGACACACAGTAACACACTCCACCAGACACACAGTAACACACAGTAACACACTCCACCAGACACACAGTAACACACTCCACCAGACACACAGTAACACACTCCACCAGACACACAGTAACACACAGTAACACACAGTGACACACAGTAACACACAGTGACACACAGTAACACACAGTAACACACTCCACCAGACACACAGTAACACACTCCACCAGACACACAGTAACACACTCCACCAGACACACAGTAACACACTCCACCAGACACACAGTAACACACTCCACCAGACACACAGTAACACACAGTGACACACAGTGACACACAGTAACACACTCCACCAGACACACAGTAACACACAGTAACACACTCCACCAGACACACAGTGACACACAGTAACACACAGTGACACACAGTAACACACAGTAACACACAGTAACACACAGTAACACACTCCACCAGACACACAGTAACACACTCCACCAGACACACAGTAACACACTCCACCAGACACACAGTAACACACTCCACCAGACACACAGTAACACACAGTGACACACAGTGACACACAGTAACACACTCCACCAGACACACAGTAACACACTCCACCAGACACACAGTAACACACAGTGACACAGGACTCTGCCAAACAGACTGCACAGTCATCCTCATCCAACGTCTTCCAGCCTGAGAATGATAATAATAATAATGATAATAATAATACCATTAAAGGCCCAATCCGCTTTTTAAAACATTGTTAACCCGCCATGAATCGGAATAACAAGTCTGTGTTTTACTTCAGTAAACAAACAAATGTAAACGTACAACAGACCCGAAATACACAAATACAATTTGAAACTCAAAGTTCTATCAGTTGTCTCCTAGTGACCTCACTCTATTAAGTAGAGGGTCTCCATACCTATTTTGTATTTTTGGTTGGCGGGGCTACGCATTTGTTTACGTCTGGATCCCTGATTGGGCCTTTAATGTTTTACTATGCCCCTATGGTAGGCTCTTTAAAGAGGTCTTGAACCTATTGAACCAGAGTAGAACGGTTCAACAAGACAGGATTTCTGATTTCTGTTAACCTTCTGTAGTGTGGTAGTGTGTCGTGTGGCAGTGAACGGGTTAAGTAGTCTTAATTGTAGTGTGTTTTCACGTGACGAGAGTACGAGTTTGCTTTTAACCCTTTCACTGCCACACTACCAAAGGGTTAACCGTTTCACAACCACACTACAGAAGGTTAACCCTTTCACAACCACACTACAGAAGGTTAACCCTTTCACAACCACACTACAGAAGGTTAACCCTTTCTCTACCATACTACATAAGGTTAACCCTTTCACTAACATACTACAGAAGGTTAACCCTTTCACTACCACACTACACCATCTGTAGTGGTAGTGAAAGGTTAACCTTCTGTAGTGTGGTAGTGAAACGGTTAATAAGCATTTTGAGTCGTGTGGGCAAAACGATATTTCTCAAGTTGGGGTTTTCGGACGGAAAGAGTTTCATGAACCACAGAACTCCATTTTATTGAATAATTTTTTGTAAAATAAAGAAAACAACATTTGACTGTGACATGATGTAACTAAAATCGCAGACACACACACAAGAAAAAAAACGGAACAAAAAGGTCCACACATTTTCTGAATATATTTTGCTGCTGATTTTGACGAACAATCTGTGTAAATTATTGAAGATATCATTTAATGTTTGTTATTAAGGCGTTACGATATTTAACATTTCATGGTTCATATGGTTTATTTTTGCTTTTTTTTTCGAAACCGAAATTGGCTGCATTTTTATTTATTTATTTTTAAATGTGGCCAATACTTTTTTATTTTAAATTTTTTTTATGTACATTTATAAACGTAAAATCTGCCTGTTCAGCAGAGAGCCCCGAGTGGGAACGTGGGGCGTCACTGTAGAACGTTACGTGTGAAGAGATGAATGACTATAAGGTACTAACATGTTAACACACGCACACACACACACGCACACACACACACGCACACACACGCACGCACGCTTTCCCTGAGAACTGGGTGCTTCTCCGCTTCCCCCGAAAACCGATAGGCCACAGCTGTGTCGCTCTCTGCCTCCCTATTGGCCGCGGTCGCGGTCTCCTGTAACCCGATAGGCTACAGTTGGACATCCGTAATCCGATCCCTCTGTAATACCCCCCCCCCCCCGGACCTTGACCCGCCTCCGTGCTTTTTGACTTGATCTGTAATCGCTTCGCTTTCACCGCCGCCCCCTCCCTCCACACCGCGTCCTCGGATTGGCCCGTCTCAAAGTCTGTCGGAGGAGAGCGACGGTTGCGATTGGAGGACGGAGAGGAGAGGGCGGAGTTTTGAGACGGGTCAATTGAATCGATGAGATGCTTTTTTACCCCCCAGACAGCTGCAGCTGGGAACAGTGGCATCAAATGAAACGTTCAGGATTTGGGATTCACTTGGATTAAAATGCAAAAGAATATATATACATACATACAGTATATATATACTGTTTCACCACATGTAACTTGTTTCTAATGTGCTTTAGAGACGCCCCATGTGATGTTGACACAAGAGTTGTTGTTTATCAGTGGACTGTTATGAGCTCTAAGTCTCTTTGATAATTCATGCAAAAATGCAACATTGTTACAAGTGAACTCTCACCACATACCTATGAACTTTACCTTACGAATGCAACAACAACAAAAACGCGTTTTTACACATTATTTAAAACATTTTGTTTAATTTTTTTTTTGTATAATGTTATTACTTGGGAATGAGACGGCGGGGTGTGTCTGCAGCTGAACTGGCCAGCGTCTGGTGTGTAACTGTAGAACAGTGCGGTCCGCCTGGCTGCTGGTGTCGATGGAGAGGTGTCTCAAAAGTGAAATAGTTACTTTAGTCGCAGGTTCTGTTGTTTTACGGTTACGGTTCATACACCCGCTGGACAAAGCCATGTGACCACACAGGGCAGCCTTCTTATTGGACAGCGATTTGAGTCCCAATGACCGTACGTCAACAAAGATCATTTAGGTGCTGATGTCACCTGACTCCTGCTGCTGTCACCTGACCTGCTGCTGTCACCTGACCTGCTGCTGTCACCTGACCTGCTGCTGTCACCTGACTCCTGCTACTGCTGTCACCTGACTCCTGCTGTCACCTGACTCATGACATGTGAGGTAGCTCATTTAGTGTCACAACATTACTTGATCATTCATATTATTCAACATTTGAAAATATGAAAGGAATGGCAAGAAAAGCTGCCCTGTCACCTTCATTGAAATCTTGAAAGTGATTGTTCGGGTCTTCTCCTGCTTTCACACCTGATACCAACTGCACCAGGGACATAGAGTCCGCCTCAAACTGGGTGAGACCACCTCAAACTGGGTGAGACCACTTCAAACAGGGTGAGACCACCTCAAACAGGGTGAGACCACAAACTGGGTGAGACCACCTCAAACTGGTCGAGACCACCTCAAACTGGTCGAGACCACCTCAAACTGGTCGAGACCACCTCAAACTGGGTGAGACCACAAACTGGGTGAGACCACCTCAAACAGGGTGAGACCACAAACTGGGTGAGACCACCTCAAACTGGTCGAGACCACTTCAAACAGGGTGAGACCACAAACTGGGTGAGACCACCTCAAACTGGGTGAGACTACCTCAAACTGGGTGAGTCCGCCTCAAACTGGATGAGTCCGCCTCAAACTGGGTGAGTCCGCCTCAAACTGGATGAGTCCGCCTCAAACTGGGTGAGACCACCTCAAACAGGATGAGACCACCTCAAATAGGGTGAGACCACCTCAAACAGGATGAGACCACCTCAAACAGGATGAGGACTAAACAAACCTCACATGTCCCCCGAGACCTGGTCTCCCAAAAGCACCATAAGATCATCCTCCTCTGATATGGTGACAGCCCCCCCCCCCCCCCCCCCCCTCGTCCGTTAGCAGTTAGTTCAGCTTATTCCTCCTCAAATAAAAATGGTTACCAGACTTTTCCTTGCAAGCGAATAACAGAAAGCAAACGTTTGAATCCCGCTACGCATTTATTTTCCGTTGGCAGATAGCACAGCGATAGGGCAGTGATTGACCCGTCCCAAAATACCCGCCCTCTTTTCTTTAACCTCCAATCGCAGCTGTCGCCGGGGGGCGGGGCTTGAGACGGGTCAGTAAGTAGACTTCACAGGTGGCTACCTCTGCGACACGGATTGGAAAACGATCTGGGTGTAAAGTTGGGAGGTTCAGCCTCCGTCTTCCACTGTAAATAATGTGTTCTAATGCGACAGACGATAGCCAGACTAAAAACACATGGGGTTTGTTTGTATGTATGTATGTATGTATGTATGTATGAAAGTCTTGACGAGCTGAATGCATGAATTTTTATCACATGACCTTGACTGAACAAGCGGTGAGCGAATGAACAGAAGCGTGTGAGTAAACTAATGAACGGATGTTATAAGATGAGTGTGTGTATTATTAAATAACGAGATGGTGGAGAGAGAGAGCCAGTGGTGCTCAATGTCTCTCCACCTTCCAGCCTTCTGTACCAACATAAATACTCCTCCTCAAGCTCTTCTGTCACTCTCTGGAACTTATTCTGTAATAAAGTAGAAATGTTTATCTTTTTCTCATACGGCGGTCTCTCTGGGTCCTTTATTGATTGATTGATTTTATTGTGGATTAGAGACATCATCTAAACTGGGATAAAAACATGATAAAATGCAAGCACTTATTTCCATCATGGTCCCTGGTATTAAGAAACAGGACATACATCAACATAAAACATTAAGATACAATAGTGCCTCTGTGCCCGTTTTCTTAGGCAGTTAGCCTCGCTGGTGTGCGCGCCATTAGCGTTAGCCATGCTTCTAGGCCTCTTTGCTTTTGGAAAGAATGATGAAAGAATTCTTTTTATTATAATCTTTTTTATGAATTCTTTGCATTAGACTAAGAGGTTGGCAGTCGACTATGGCTCCTCTCGATCGAGGTCAGCCCTACTCTACATACAAACTGTATAGTGTATAGCACCTTTAAGTTACTTTAAATATATATATATATATATATATATCATCAAAATAGACCGAATAGAGTATGTTATTCTCTGGAAGCTTTTGAAGGCCCACGATCCCTACTTTGGCCAGCCCTGTGCAGACCGAACCATTTCATTACAGGGTTATTCTATGTAATTGAGTCTCTGCAGGCCTCATTTCAATTAACTGAAAAAACCGCACTGCATCTTTTTAAAAACAGCCACAGGAAGAACAGCGGTGCCACAGTGAATTAAAAATCATATTGTCTGACCTTGTGTTACGCAGCGCAGAGAGAGAGAGACACAGAGAGAGAGGTTAACTTGGGTCAGCGATGTGGTGGTAATATGAAGTGAAATATGAGGCTTTGATGTCAGCCCTCTCTGAAACTCGTCTGACAATCAGAAACAGATCCATGTCCCACATCAAACAGCTGTCGGAGAGCATGACTCTCCTCCTACCCCCCCTCTCTCCCCTGGGGCCAAGGGTTTTGTCAAAGGGACACATTCAACCCAGGGCAAAAGAGACAAAGTGTTCAAGCATTAAACATCTTTAGTTTAAATAACAATAAAGTAATATAAATTACTGGCGCACAGTAACAGTATTTTACAGTACAATTTCCTACAATATTTACATTTTACATTTACATTTAGTCATTTAGCTGACGCTTTTATCCAAAGCGACTTACAAGTTCTGTACGACAAGCCATCAGGAAGAGCACAACTCTATCAGCTGAGTAACAATGTTCATCAAAGTGTTGAGTGCTACAGTGTAGGTTAGTTTATTAGGACAAGTGCATGACAGTATGGTTAGTTAGGGTTAGATTTTTTTTTTTTTTTTTTTTAATTCAGATAATGGTTGAAGAAGTGAGTCTTTAGTCGACGGCGAAAGATTGGACGTGTTTCGGCTGTCCTAACTGGGGTGGGTAGTTCATTCCACCATTGTGGGGCAAGGACTGAGAATAGGCGACTTCTCTTTGATGACCCTCCCGGAGCTTGGATAGGAGTAGGTCTGAGGCGGCCAGAAGATGCAGAGCGTAGGGGTCTTGAGGGTGTGTAGTTAGAGACCATTGACCGGAGGTAGGCGGGAGCAGTTCCCTTTGCCGCACGGTATGCTAGGTCAAGGGCCTTGAAGCGGATTCGTGCAGCAATGGGGAGCCAGTGCAGGTCCCTAAGAAGTGGGGTGACATGGGCCGACTTCGGTAGGTTTGAGATCAGGCGGGCCGCTGCGTTCTGAATGAGTTGAAGAGGCTTAGTGGCAGTGGCCGGGAGGCCAGCGAGCAGTGCGTTGCAGTAGTCGAGGCGGGAGATGACTGTTGATTGGACGAGGAGTTGGGTGGCTTCTTTTGTCAGGAAGGGGCGTATCCTTCTGACGTTGCTCAGGAGGAATCGGCAGGTTCTGGTTGTCGCTGCGATGTGAGCAGAGAAGTTCAACTGGTCGTCGAGGACAACACCAAGGTTCTTGGCGGTCGGGGACGCGGTCACAGCTGCATTCTCGACTGTGATGGAAAGGTCGGTCAGGGGGGAGGATTTGGCCGGCAGGTGGAGCAATTCTGTTTTGCTTAGGTTCAGTTTGAGGTGGTTGGTCGTCATCCAGGCGGAGATGTCGGACAGACAGGCCGAGATCCGCTCAGAGACGTGGATATCTGAGGGAGGGAAGGAGAGGAAGAGTTGAGTATCGTCGGCATAACAGTGGTAGGAGAAGCCATGAGACGTGATAATGTTACCCAGTGATTTAGTGTAGAGGGAGAAGAGAAGGGGTCCTAAAACCGAGCCCTGGGGGACACCCGTCCGCAGGGGGCGGGTGGCCGACAGGGTCCCTCTCCATGACACTTGGTAGGAGCGGTCATTGAGGTATGATGACAACCATGTCAGCGCAGAGCCAGCCACTCCCATTCCTGCGAGGGCCGCGAGGAGGATCTGGTGGTTGACTGTGTCGAAGGCTGCAGATAGATCTAGGAGAATCAGGACAGAGGAGAGGCCTTTCGCTTTTGCTAAGTGAAGTGCCTCTGTGACCGCAATGAGGGCTGTCTCTGTGGAGTGACCAGTCCTGAAGCCTGACTGATTAGGGTCTAGGAGGTCATTCTGTAAGAGATAAGCAGTAAGTTGGTTGGATACAGCACGTTCAACAATACAATATTGCAACAAAATAAAATAAATAAAACATTCTCGTTGGCTTCAGCAACAAAGCAGTGTGCAAGCCTTCAACATTTTTATTTAGGTAATTTAGCTGAACGCTTTTATCCAAAGCGACTTACAAGTTCTGTATGACAGGTCAGCAGGAAGGGTACAACTCTTACAGCTGAGTAACAATGTTCATCAAACAGTGTTGAAAATTGGGTGCTGCAGTGTTGAGTGCATAGTAGTAGAGACATATTAGTATAGCAGTTAGTAATATAGACAAGGAAGATTAATTAGTGGAAGAGTGCATGATAGTAGAAGACAGTAAGAAGGGTATTTTTTTTATAATTCTTTTTATTTAATTTCAGATATTGATTGAAGAAGTGTGTCTTTAGTCGACGGCGAAATATTGGTGTTTCAGCTGTCCTGACTGGTGGGATGTTCGTTCCGCCATTGTGGAGCGAGGACCGAGAATAAGCGGCTTCTCCTTGATGACCCTCCCGGAGCTCGGATAGGAGTGGGTCTGAGGCGGCCAGAAGATGTAGAGGGGTCTTGAGGGTGTTTAGTATAAAGTACAATAACAACAAAAATACCATTATTGGTATTTGTTTCAGTAACAGCATTCCAGTTATTTCAGTGTGCTGCAGTTATATTACAATAGGCCTTTTTCACAGCAGCCATTTTAACATTATTGTTGTGTAAACTCACATCATTTGAGAAGAACCATAATCAATGTTATTAATTACACCTGTGTCAGTCTGGCTCACATGATGTAGCTACTATTATTAATTACACCTGTGTCACATGATGTAGCTACTATTAATAATTACAGCTGTGTCAAATGATGTAGCCACTATTAATAATTACAGCTGTGTCACATGATGTAGCTACTATTATTAATTACAGCTGCGTCACATGATGTAGCCACTATTAATAATTACACCTGTGTCAAATGATCTAGCCACTATTAATAATTACAGCTGTGTCAAATGATGTAGCCACTATTAATAATTACAGCTGTGTCACATGATGCAGCTACTATTAATAATTACAGCTGCGTCACATGATGTAGCCACTATTAATAATTACACCTGTGTCAAATGATCTAGCCACTATTAATAATTACAGCTGTGTCAAATGATGTAGCCACTATTAATAATTACAGCTGTGTCACATGATGCAGCTACTATTAATAATTACAGCTGTGTCACATGATGTAGCTACTATTATTAATTACAGCTGCGTCACATGATGTAGCTACTATTAATAATTACACCTGTGTGTGTGTGTGTACGCCTGTTTGAATCCAGCTCACAGCTCCGGGGTTGTCACCAGCTTGGCTGGCCGTTCACACTAATACAATTGGCAGTATTAGGCGGTTAGGTGGCCGAGCGGAGATTGCGTTCGTCACCAGCCCCGGAGCTGAGCTGGATTTGCCTGTTCGAATCCAGCTCACAGCTCCGGGGTTGTCACCAGCTTGGCTGGCCGTCTGCACTGATACAATTGGCTGTATCAGAGGGTGGGAGAAGCTGGCGGGGTGGGTCCGGGTCGTTGTAAACAGCGACTCCTACAGTTCGGTCGGGGCGCCTGCTAAGCGCGGATTGGACGTGAGGGGGATAGTGTGGTCCTCCCACACGCTACGCCCTCTCAATGAGAATCCGCGCTGCCAGGTGAAAAGAAGCGGTGATTGGCTGGACGTGTGTCGGAGGAAGCACGTGGTAGCCTCCACTCTCCCAGATGATCTGACTGTGGGGGGTAAGTGCGCAGCGATCAGGAAGGGACTGGGAATTGGCATACGACTAACATTGGGATGGGAGAAAATCGGAGGAAAATGGAGGGGGAAAAAGACAAAAAAAGAAAAAGAAAAATTGGCAGTATTAGAGGGTGGGAGAAGCTGGCGGGGTGGGTCCGGGTCGTTGTAAACAGCGACTCCTACAGTTCGGTCGGGGCGCCTGCTAAGCGCGGATAGGATCTAAGGGCGGTAGTGTGATCCTTCCACACGTTACACGCTCTCAGTGAGAGTCTGCGCTGCCAGGTGAAAAGAAGCGGTTGATTGGCTAGACGTGTGTCGGAGGAAGCGCGTGATAGCTTCCACTCTCCCAGACCGACTGTGGGGGGTAAGTGCGCAGCGACCAGGAAGGGGATTGGGAATTGGCATAACGACTAACATTGGGATGGGAGAAAATCGGAGGAAAAAGGAGGGGGAAAAAGATAAATAAAAAAAAATTATAATAATTACACCTGTGTCAGTCTGACTCACATGATGTAGCCACTATTAATAATTACACCTGTGTCAGTCTGACTCACATGATGTAGCCGTGTCAGTCTGAGTGGTTAGTATTTTTCGAGTCACCCGCGCTTCAGTCAGCCAGCCAGTGGTGCAGCGCTCTAAGGGATTCGACTGGAAACAAATGCAACGCACATTTGTTCCGCCTTTCGCGTCTGCGTAATATCGCAGTTTGTACTATTGTTAAATAAACCGTGCCGTAGCCGCCGGAGGACACTGATTGGCTCTGAACCGCTGTGGTTCAAGGGAACAGGCACATATAACTCCAAGCCTGACCAGATAGATTTATCTCTGGCTGCCGTGCAAGGCTAACAAATGAAGCCACTCTCACATTCATGGCTTGTTGTAGAGCTCAGATGTCTTGAGGATGTCATTACAGTTTCTACATGTTCTGGATTTGAGAAGGAGTTACAGTTAATCAATGTTCTCAACCATAGGATTAACAGGAAGTTTTAAATTGCGTTATTATTATTACATCATGTAGTGAAACGTTTCTATCTGTGAATGGAGCCATGTGATGTGGCTGCAGGTGAAGGAACAGAACCAGAACAGAACCAGAACATAACCAGAAGATCAACAGAACAGAACCCGAGTACTTTCTGTTACTCAAGCGCTGTACTTATGTGCAAGTTTGAGATATTTCTACTTAGTGTTTAGTCCTGTTCTGGTCCAGCTCTCTATGTAGAGCTGTGTTTAGTCCTGTTCTGGTCCAGCTCTCTCTGTAGAGCTGTGTTTAGTCCTGTTCTGGTCCAGCTCTCCATGTAGAGCTGTGTTTAGTCCTGTTCTGGTCCAGCTCTCCATGTAGAGCTGTGTTTAGTCCTGTTCTGGTCCAGCTCTCCATGTAGAGCTGTGTTTAGTCCTGTTCTGGTCCAGCTCTCTCTGTAGAGCTGTGTTTAGTCCTGTTCTGGTCCAGCTCTCCATGTAGAGCTGTGTTTAGTCCTGTTCTGGTCCAGCTCTCCATGTAGAGCTGTGTTTAGTCCTGTTCTGGTCCAGCTCTCTCTGTAGAGCTGTGTTTAGTCCTGTTCTGGTCCAGCTCTCCATGTAGAGCTGTGTTTAGTCCTGTTCTGGTCCAGCTCTCTATGTAGAGCTGTGTTTAGTCCTGTTCTGGTCCAGCTCTCTCTGTAGAGCTGTGTTTAGTCCTGTTCTGGTCCAGCTCTCCATGTAGAGCTGTGTTTAGTCCTGTTCTGGTCCAGCTCTCTATGTAGAGCTGTGTTTAGTCCTGTTCTGGTCCAGCTCTCCATGTAGAGCTGTGTTTAGTCCTGTTCTGGTCCAGCTCTCCATGTAGAGCTGTGTTTAGTCCTGTTCTGGTCCAGCTCTCCATGTAGAGCTGTGTTTAGTCCTGTTCTGGTCCAGCTCTCCATGTAGAGCTGTGTTTAGTCCTGTTCTGGTCCAGCTCTCCATGTAGAGCTGTGTTTAGTCCTGTTCTGGTCCAGCTCTCTATGTAGAGCTGTGTTTAGTCCTGTTCTGGTCCAGCTCTCCATGTAGAGCTGTGTTTAGTCCTGTTCTGGTCCAGCTCTCTCTGTAGAGCTCTGTTTAGTCCTGTTCTGGTCCAGCTCTCCATGTAGAGCTGTGTTTAGTCCTGTTCTGGTCCAGCTCTCTATGTAGAGCTGTGTTTAGTCCTGTTCTGGTCCAGCTCTCTCTGTAGAGCTGTGTTTAGTCCTGTTCTGGTCCAGCTCTCCATGTAGAGCTGTGTTTAGTCCTGTTCTGGTCCAGCTCTCCATGTAGAGCTGTGTTTAGTCCTGTTCTGGTCCAGCTCTCTATGTAGAGCTGTGTTTAGTCCTGTTCTGGTCCAGCAGACCTCTCTATATTTAGGTCCACTGAGATGAAGTCTGTTTTGGTCCAAACGGTCTTAAAATACCACTGGGTCATGAGCCAGTGATCACAGATTGGAACAGAACGCTGGAGCTAATTGAGTCCACTCCTCTTTCATCTTCCCTTTTTTTCATCCTCTCCTCCTCCTCTCCTCTTCTCCTCCTCTGTCCTCCTCCTCCTCCTCTCTTCTTTGGTCCTATGACCCTGCCTTTCCTCCATCTTCTCCTCCTCTGTCCTCCTGCTCCGTTGTCTCTCCTCCTCCTCCTCCTCCTCCTCCTCCTCCTCCTCCTCCTCCTCCTCCTCCTCCTCCTCCTCCTCCTCCTCCTCCTCCTCCTCCCTTCGTGCCCCATAGCCTGCAGTGTTGTGGTGACTTTGTGCAAAGGAACGGGGACATTTGATTTGGCAGTGAGTGACTCAAATTAGCTCAATCTGATGATCCCGGAAGTTTTCATAGAGTCAACAGTAAACAAGAATTAGAGAGGAGAGAATGTAGGATGGAGAGAGCGGAAGTTAGTTCAGGAGCACAGGACGAGAGAGAGGAGAGGAGGAGAGGAGAGGAGGAGAGGAGAGGAGAGGAGAGAGAGGAGGAGAAGGAGAGGAGAGGAGAGGAGAATGAGAGGAGAGGAGAGGAGAGGAGAGGAGAGCAGAGGAGAGATGAGGAGAGAAGAGAGGAGAGGATGAGAGGAGAGAGGAGAGAGAGAGAGAGGAGTGAGAGGAGAGAGAGGATAGAGGAAGGTAGAGGAGGTGAGAGGAGAGAGGAGGAGAGAGGGGGTGAGAGGAGAGCAGAGGAGAGAGGAGGTGAGAGGATAGAGGAGGAGAGAGGAGAGAGGAGGAGAGAGGGGGTGAGAGGAGAGCAGAGGAGAGAGGAGGTGAGAGGAGAGAGGAGGAGAGAGGAGAGAGGAGGTGAGAGGAGAGAGGAGAGAGGAGGAGAGAGGGGGTGAGAGGAGAGCAGAGGAGAGAGGAGGTGAGAGGAGAGAGGAGGTGAGAGGAGAGAGGAGGAGAGAGGAGAGAGGAGGAGAGAGGGGGTGAGATGAGAGAGGAGGTGAGAGGAGAGAGGAGGTGAGAGGAGAGAGGAGGTGAGAGGAGAGAGGAGAGAGGAGGTGAGAGGAGAGAGGAGGAGAGAGGAGAGAGGAGGAGAGAGGGGGTGAGAGGAGAGAGGAGGTGAGAGGAGAGAGGAGGAGAGAGGAGGAGAGAGGAGAGAGGAGGTGAGAGGAGAGAGGAGGAGAGCGGAGGTGAGAGGAGAGAGGAGAGCAGAGGAGAGAGGAGGTGAGAGGAGAGAGGAGGAGAGAGGAGAGAGGAGAGAGGAGGAGAGAGGAGGAGAGAGGAGAGAGGAGGTGATAGGAGAGAGGAGGAGAGAGGAGGTGAGAGGAGAGAGGGGGTGAGAGGAGAGAGGAGGTGAGAGGAGAGAGGAGGAGAGCAGAGGAGAGAGGAGGTGAGAGGAGAGAGGAGGTGAGAGGAGAGTAGATGAGGTTGTCGCAATCATGGCGAGAGCCACCATTTCTCTACCTACTTCCACGCCCTTATATGGGCAGCTTCCGACGCCATCTATCAGCCCAGCTGAGAATCATCAGCCCATCAGCCCAGCTGAGAGCCGTCAGCTCATCAACGGTCTGGATATCAACCCTGCGTATCCTGTTCCTGATCGTCTCAGTGTTATGCTATCTACCCTAGGTACGAGGACGTACTTAGCCTTGCCTGCTCTGTCTGTACTGCCTGCCATGTCCTAACCTCTGTTCTCCCTGTGCCCAGGACCACCACTCCCGGCCGACGCTGTCCCCATGACGTACTACCTGCCTGGACATTCCTGAGAAACTCAAGCAAGAGTCACTACTCGTCTAATGTCGCACATTCTTTTATATGTCCCGATCACATTTTTTGCTCCCGAACCGATCCCGATCATGTGATTTTGAGTATCTACCGATACCGATCTTTCCCGATCCGATCAAATCTTTTCCCCCCCCCCCAATTTCTCACATTACATTCACCCTGAATGTTGACGTTATCCAGGTGAAAAGTTAACTTCATTCAAGCGAGGCATTGCAATCCTTGACATAAATCATTTGATGTATAATTAAATCAAAGGAAATGCGTTTGTTTTGGCAAAATGTTCTGCTCTGTGTGACAATAAATAAATTAATGATAATATGCAATTTAAAACCAAAACTAAGGCCTCAGTATGAGTTTAAGACATGAACATGGTCATGTTTGTTGAATGAATAAAAACATGGTCATGTTTGTTGAATGAATAAAAAAAAAGAAAATAATAATAATAATAAAAAAAATCCTGATTTATTTTTAATTTTTTTGCCGATCCGGGACATCTCTATTGCATTGTCTGCTCGGAACCCAAAGGAATTAAAACCTACTTAAAACGCTCCATTCTCTCTCTCCCTGTGTTCTGCTATTGGGCTCCGCCACTGCTGCCCTAACAGAGGTAGCTTGTGACCAGAATGTCACCGATTAAAACCTCAGGAAATCCCAGGAAAATGTGGGCAGGAGATATTGAGTGAATAACGCTCTCCCCTGCCCAACAAGCTGCAAGCTCCTAGTGGTCAACAGTGTCAGACTGTGGTTGTACTGGGAAGCAACAGTGTCAGAGTGTGGTTGTACTGGGAAGCTCCCAGGCCTGACTCTGTGTAACTCACTGTATGAGTGTGAAGTAGGGCATTGCCCAACAAGAGCATGGGAGCTCAGCTAATCTAATAAATAAAGGTTACAATTAAAACACAAGGAAGAGGCCAGCGGGAGAGGAGAGGGGAGGAGAGAAGGGAGAGAGGAGAAGAGAGAGGAGAGGAGAAGAGAGGAGAAGAGAGGAGAGAGAAGAGAGGAGAGGAGAAGACAAGACAAGAGAGAGGAGAGAAGGGAGAGAGGAGAAGAAAGGAGAGAGGGTAGAGATGAGAAGAGGAGAGAAGAGAGGAGGGAAGAGAGGAGGGGAGAGAGGAGAGGAGATGAGAGAAAAGAGGAGAGGAGATGAGAGAGGGGAAGACAGGACAGCAGGAGCTCTGCTTTGATACGGTGGGCTGTAGATGAAAGACACAAAACACAGCAAACGAGAGAATCAAAATCAACGTCAGATGAAGCAGCAGTTTACTGAAACAGCAGTTTACTGAAGCAGCAGTTTACTGAAACAGCAGTTTACTGAAGCAGCAGTTTACTGAAACAGCAGTTTACTGAAGCAGCAGTTTACTGAAGCAGCAGTTTACTGAAACAGCAGTTTACTGAAGCAGCAGTTTACTGAAACAGCAGTTTACTGAAGCAGCAGTTTACTGAAGCAGCAGTTTACTAAAACAGCAGTTTACTGAAACAGCAGTTTACTGAAACAGCAGTTTACTGAAACAGCAGATTACTGAAACAGCAGTTTACTGAAACAGCAGTTTACTGAAACAGCAGATTACTGAAACAGCAGATTACTGAAACAGCAGATTATTGAAACAGCAGATTACTGAAACAGCAGATTACTGAAGCAGCAGTTTATTGAAACAGCAGATTACTGAAACAGCAGTTTACTGAATCAGCAGTTTACTGAAGCAGCAGTTTACTGAAACAGCAGTTTACTGAAGCAGCAGTTTACTGAAACAGCAGATTACTGAAGCAGCAGTTTACTGAAACAGCTGTTTACTGAAGCAGCAGTTTACTGAAACAGCAGCTCAAAAGCTACCAGTCTAGACTGTGAGTCAGTCAGTGATCACACAGGGAGGCTAAGCAGCGATGAGGGCAGTAGAGGTTCAGTCAGTGATCACACAGGGAGGCTAAGCAGCGATGAGGGCAGTAGAGGTTCAGTCAGTGATCACACAGGGAGGCTAAGCAGCGATGAGGGCAGTAGAGGTTCAGTCAGTGATCACACAGGGAGGCTAAGCAGCGATGAGGGCAGTAGAGGTTCAGTCAGTGATCACACAGGGAGGCTAAGCAGCGATGAGGGCAGTAGAGGTTCAGTCAGTGATCACACAGGGAGGCTAAGCAGCGATGAGGGCAGTAGAGGTTCAGTCAGTGATCACACAGGGAGGCTAAGCAGCGATGAGGGCAGTAGAGGTTCAGTCAGTGATCACACAGGGAGGCTAAGCAGCGATGAGGGCAGTAGAGGTTCAGTCAGTGATCACACAGGGAGGCTAAGCAGCGATGAGGGCAGTAGAGGTTCAGTCAGTGATCACACAGGGAGGCTAAGCAGCGATGAGGGCAGTAGAGGTTCAGTCAGTGATCACACAGGGAGGCTAAGCAGCGATGAGGGCAGTAGAGGTTCAGTCAGTGATCACACAGGTTCAGCTATCAGCTACATTCCTCCACTAACACCATCTCATTCACCCACTGCCTCATTCATAGTGTAAAGTTACAGACTCTCAGCAGACAGAAAGCCCTTATGTACAGGAATCAATTGAGCCACCAGGTGAAATACCTGAATATATTTAGTACAATAGTACAGGTTTTACTATGTTTTTGTATATTTGTGTTTTTTTTATTTTTTATTTATTCCTACTTTAAATGTGTTTGTATGACCTTTCTTTTGACCTGTGTAATATTATGTACTTACTTACACATTGTACATTTTCGTAAATACGTCAATATATTACTTATGGCTATAACATAATGTACTTTTTTTCCTGTGGTCAATTAGTACTTTATTTACATATTGTAAGCGAGATCGGGCTGCACATTCACATTCTAAGTGACGTGGATTGACTCTACAACTGTAAATAAACAGGCTGTCCAAAACATTTCAAAACAGAGTTATAGTCTTCAGTGCCAAGGGTTCAGCTCGGGGGTTAAGGCCCCTGGCCACACTGACCTGCTGTGTCTGTCCGTCTACACCTGTCTTTAATTATGTTTTCAATGAGGAGTATCTGTTTACTGGACAGAGCTAATGCTGAGTCCGTCCCCCAACAGATCTGTATCCGTTTGGAAGGAGAAGTTCAGACAGGGTGAACTGACGGATATGTCGCCGTCCGATAGCAAAGCTGTCGTTTCTTCAAGTGTACGGTTATGTGGGGGCGGCTAAGTGGCGCAGTGGGCAAGGCGCTCACCACTAATGCAGGAGATACTGGGTTCGAGCCCAGCTCTCGGCATTGCTACCAGCTTGGCTGGTGGTTCATACTAACACAATTGGCAGTGTTAGGGGTGGGAAGCTGGTGGGTGGGGATCGGACGTTGTGGACAGCGACTCCTACAGGTCGGTTGGTGCGCCTGCGCAGCAGAATCAGGAAGCAACGAGGGCGGCGTGTCCCTCCCACGCAGACCCTCGCCGCTGAGAGATCGCGCTGTGCAGGTGAAAAGATGCGACGGCTGGCTCCTCGTGTACTGGAGGGGACACGTGATGCAAGGCTTTGTCCACATTGCAGCCGGCCTAACAGCGTTCGAGACAGGGGAGGGTAGAATTGGACAATACGAAATTGGGATGGGAGAAAAATAGAAAATGGGAGAAAAAGTAGATAAAAAAAATAAAAAGTGTACAGTTATGTTATCTAGCTGGTTCTAATAAACACAGTGTACAGTTAGCTTGGTGTATTGAATCTACCACCTCTCATTAAACACAGTTATGTTAGCTAGCTGGTTTTAATCAAACAATTAAGTTAGCTAGCTGGTTCTAATTAAACAGTTATGTTAGCTAGCTGGTTCTAATTAATTAAAACAGTTATGTTAGCTAGCTAGCTGGTTCTAATTAAACACAGTTATGTTAACTAGCTGGTTCTAATTAAAAACAAACCAATGGACAGCCGTACCCTCTGTCTGTTTCATCTCCATTTTGGAAACTGAAACTGGAAACAAGCCCTCTGTCTGGCTTTTTGTGTCATCCTTTTAACATGTACTTGTATTAACACTTTGAGTGCCAACGACGAGATTTCTCGTTAGTTCATGTCAACCGTTCAGTGCCAATGACGAGAGATCTCTTTTTTTTTAATTATCGATTTCCATAAATTTTTTCATCAATCTAGCCTCACGTTACCTGTGGGGATCTGTCTGAACTCGAACAGGGAAAATACCGCCCCCTATCGTCTCTCCGGATGGTACTGCACCCCGTACTGGAACCGGAGACGATCAAAGTCATCGCCCACCACCAGAACAGCGGAAAATGTGTTTCCAGTACCCAGCGTTGGATCAATAAACGCGATCGATATTTGGAATGGCGATCAGGAATTGGAATAATCTTTTTGGAGAACATCTGATCTGAGGTAAGCAATCTATTTGACCAGTCTAGGGATAATCAGAGCTATTTTCACCTATATATCAGCGTGTGCCATATGTGTGTATGTATGTGTGTGTCTGTGTGTGTGTGCGATCAGGAAATAAGAGAATCGATTTTTCAGCCCGCTTCTATAGTGTGCATAAGTACACATATACTATCGATAATCTAGCATTTATTTGAAAACTATTCATAAATAGGCCGAAAAATGACAACGTGTTTTGTGTGTATTCCAGTGTATTCCAGTAAAGGGCGTTTATCACAGAATCTTTATTTTCTTCTGGAACTTTCATAAAACGAGCGTTTTTCAAAATGGTATAAAACGGAAATGAACCGATTAAAAAACAATCCGTTTCGACAATGTTGACTGCAAACAAGTCATTGATAAGCGACGGCCATATTAGACACTTAGCCATAATTTAAGATATAGTTTATGCGTTCGCAAATATGAGAGCTCTGTCATTGAAGTGGGTGGTGGCACGCAACGGGGTCCCAGTGTTAATGTACCTTGTACCATGTACAAAATGTTAATAAAGTATGAGGAAAAAACTGTGGAAACGTAATAAATAAAAGGTAGTGAAACAATAATCAAATAAACACCAAAATATAAACTATCTCTATTGGAATGGAGACTTTTCAGCACAGGATAAACTAGGGATTTTACAAAAAATGTATCGCATGATGTACTCGTGGATTACTCGTGGAGGAAAAGGCTGTACAAAATAAACGTCTTTTCCGGTGTTTTAGACTTTGCTCTTTTATTTTGAAACCCCCCGACCGGAAGTGTTATTGTTATTATCGCTAGCGGAACCTATCTATGAGCGGACAACTTGTGTTATGACAGCGCAACTCGAAACTACCTGTTGTATTAAATTAATTCGTGTTTAACTTGTCCTTGTGTCCAGTCCTTTGAATAGCCCCACCCGTTCATTGTAAACAATGATGCATGTAATTGTATTAACGTTAATGTGTGTTGTAGCTATCGTTAGTTGGGTACTGTCATTGTATTTCATTGGTGAGCTATTTAGCTAATGTTGATAGCATTGAATAGCATCAACACTAGACCTTTAATCTTTATTTAGCAGTCCAGTTTCTCCGGGCAGTAGCGTATAGCGTTTGTTCACGCTACATCACTACTTGGGTCTAAAAATAGCTACACTATAGATAACGCTACTTGGTTAAAAAGGAGCGACGCTACCGTCATGCTACTGAGAAATGTAGTTAAGCTATGTAGCGTTGCTACTTGTAGCTAGCTACTGCCCAACACTGCAGGTATTGGCAGGGTAATAGTAGAAAGACATGTAGGCAATATAATTAGATCTGAATATACAAATATTAGAGAAAATAGACAGCGTAAACAATATAATTAATTATATATATCACAGAGCTTTTAGAAAGGTGCAGAATAAAAGTATTGCTCCCCCACAAAAAATACATTATTGCATTTATTTTGTTTAATGTTGGCGGGTCCAAAATTAATGTTATTGTTTACATGTTGCGTTGCATGTATCCCCTCCCTAATTCCCATTTCCGCATGTGGAATGCACCTGTTTGGATAAATGACATGCTGGTGCTCTAGTGTGACATCTAGTGGCTGAATGTTATTTATAGCACCTTTAATGTCAAGAGATCCAAAGTATCCCTTCAAGGCGAAATCAGGAGAATGTCAGCTTTGACCGGAAACATTGACCGACTGACTACACAAACGACATGACCAAAAGTAGTTAAATATACGACTTTAGATTTGCATTTCGTTAAAGTAGCCTACTTCCCCAACTAAGCAGTTACAGGCCTAGTAACTGAGCTCTATGTGGCTGCTGCTCCTTGCACTAGTATATTAGATTATATTTAAAAGATTTCACCAAAGAAGGTCTTCAGCACAGAAAGTGATATTAAAAACAGTCAACATGTCTACCGCCGGACCGTCTGATGATTGTTGTAACGAGTAACGTGTTTTATTTTTAAGCTGTGGAGCAAATCGCCTCGATGATGACATTAAAGTTTTCAAATTCAATCTGGTCCACTTAGAGGAAGGCATGAAAGCTGAGTGTGGAGCCCAGTTGCATGCTGGTCCGTGAGACAGTAAACACACTGCAGTTTGAACCTCCCAGCCACACAGCTGTGAATAACTCCTGGCTTTATTAATAGCCAATATAGAGGATCTATTTACAATATAACATTTAGGCGAGCGAGTTCATTTGTAGAATGCGTCAGATACAAGTATATGTGCGTGTGTTTGTGTTTGTGTGAATGAGTCGGTGAATGTATGTATTTGTGTGTGTTTATGTGTGTGTGTGTGTGTGTGTGTGTGTGTGTGTCTCTCTCTCTCTCTCTCTCTCTCTCTCTCTCTCTCTCTCTCTCTCTCTCTGTATATGTGTGTGTGTGTGTCTCTCTCTCTCTCTCTGTATCTGTGTTTGTGTGAATGAGTGAGTGAATGTGTGTGTGTCTTTGTGTATCTGTGTGTATGGGGGGGTGTCTCTTTCTCCATCTGTGTGTGTCTCTCTCTCTCTTTGTGTCTCTCTCTCTCTGTTTATTGGTCGCATGAGATCATCACAGCTGTGTCTGATGGATTTTCCTCCCTCAGTGAGAGAGAGAGTGAAGAGAGAGAAAGAAAGAAAGAAAGAAAGAAAGAAAGAAAGAAAGAAAGAAAGAAAGAAAGAAAGAAAGAAAGAAAGAAAGAAAGAAAGAAAGAAAGAAAGAAAGAAAGACAGATTGATTATTTAATTTTCGTGTCCTGCACACAAAGTGCCCAACTCTCATGGATTTATAAGACACCAAGAATACTGTTGCAGTGTTCTATTATTACATTACATTTCATTTCATTACTGAAATACAGATACATAAATACAGATTACAGCTAAGCCTTAATTAAACAGAGTATTATGTCTTCTCTCTCAAGCTTGGCAAATAAAATGTGCTACACAGAAAGGTGCCCTTCCTGAAGCACAACTCAAGTTTGTCATAATATTCATCCCGCTCAAGAAAATGAACAGTCCAAACATCACAAGTCTATTCCAAAGACGAAGCATTTGACGTATGTCTGATGTATGGAGGTTCATCCCATATAAATCCTTGACATTTAGCCTTTATCTTATTTTCATACCAGCACTCGTTTCCCTATGCTTTTTCTTTTGTTGCTCTATTCTATAAAAAAAAAAATTATTCGTATATGTACCTCAGTTGCTATTGCATGTATATATATATGTGTTTTATTACACGTATATATGTATATACATACCAACTATCTGCCTGTTTTATTCTCCACCCATCGTTCAGCCATAGCAACGCTATATTATCACCGACATTCAAGTTGGGGGATCCCCCTTTGAACGGCCCATCTAAGGTTTCTCTCCTCCATGTCGCCTGTGGTGCTTTTTTCCTATTGCTAGGTTTTTTGTGAGTTTTTCCTCATCTTCATTGGGGAATGTATGGGTGTGTCGCATATTTGGATGTTATGGTGGATTTTTGTTCTTGATTTATTGTGATGTTTCTTCTTGACTTTTTTTTTTCTTTTTTGTAAATGTTTTAATTTTCTCTTTTTCAAAACATACATAGAACAAGACATCACAATACAATAGATTTACGGTAATAATAATAGAGACACTAACAACAATAACACTAACAATAATAACAACAGAAATGATAGTAAGAATAATAAAGACATAATCTAAACTATAAAAGTACATTATCAGACATGACAAAAGACAAACAACAAAGTCATGGCTCAAATATTCACATGTTGTGCACTGTATTGAAGTAACAATTTATGTGCATATGGTCAATAGAATTGATATTATCGTGTATTTTTTATTAATGGGTTATTCAACATTATTATAGCATTATTCAGAATGGCTAAGCTGAGAACAGACAACAGTTGGCTTGACCTTTGTAACCAACTGAAGTGATCACACACCCACTCTGTCTCACATAAACCCCCCCCCTAGGAACCAGTTTCGCCTGATTAACGAGAGACACACACAGTAATGCATGTGACAGAGAGACACACACACACACACACAACACACACACACACACACACACACACACACACACACACACACACACACACACACACACACACACACACACACACACACACACACACACACACATATACACACACACTAGAGTCATGTGACACCCACTTATACATTCACACACACACACACACACACACACACACACACACACACACACACACACACACACACACACACACACACACACACACACACACACACACACACACACACACACACACACACACACACACTCTGTTCCATGCGTCCTCCCAGAGACCAAATGTCTGAACCAACACAGGACAAACAGGTTTTTAGAGCAATCTGATCAAACACACCCCATGACCAATTGATCGACGACCCACACACTTTCAGCCATCAGAAACCCACCCATCCAGTTGGCCAGTAGTGGTAGCCAATTACAGAACAGTATTAGATTTGGGTTGAGCACATAATATATAAGACAGTCATATTGAACTGAGACACACACTCGGCAGAACCAAGCTGTCTGTGTCAGGATGGACCACTGTTGCTGTGTAACCTATGCTTGTATGCTGAATTAAATCACCTTCTTCATCAACTGAGCCATTGCCTCTGAAAACCATCTCCAGTCTGAATTCTTCTTGAAACCAGTGCTCACACTCAAAGAATCTACTTCAAATGGTGCCGAAAATCCAGGGACGCAAAAAACATATCCTGGTTAACTTTTTTCTTCACAAACTTGAAAGGGTAAGTAAAGAAATGATGTTAAACAGGAAATGTTGGCGTGAATTAGGGACAATCAGAAAATGGAGGAAATGCGCTGATTTCAAGAAAGAAAAACCGGAGGAAAAAAGGTTGGTGTATTTAATGAGTTGAAAAGCACAGTAAAGTCTATCTTAAGTTCTCTCATTGTCAGGCGAATTGCCAAATAGTAGGAATTTAGATATAGGTTAATTGGCAGATCCTGCACTGATTAACAGGTAACAAAGTACAAATTATTAATATAGGATAAAATTGGCAGATCCCGTGCTGTTAAAAAGTGGACGAAGACAAGTTATTATTAAATAGGTTAATTGGAAGAGCCCACACTATTAGAGATGTGATGACAAATATAATCTTACTATTGATAAAGAGAGAACATGGTGTTAAATAGTGCCAGAGGTGGAAATGCGCCAACTCGATGTTGGGGACGATGAGTTGTTTAATTAAGAGCTTGGCATAATTCATTAGGAATATATGTTTAAAAAACCTGCTAAACTTGCCAAATCGTTTGAAATCTATGGTCGCGCCTGGGTGGGGATCTTTTTGCCTGTTTTGGGGGTTCTCAAAGTTATGGTTACTGAATACTCTGAATAATATAAATAATTATTATTTAATAAAAAGGTTAGATATAGGTTAATTGGCAGATCCCGCACTGATTAACAGGTAACGAAGTACAAATTATTACTATAGGATGAAATTGGCAGATCCAGTGCTGTTAAAAAAGTGGACGAAGACTTTTATAAGAAAAAGATATGTATATTCAGAGTCCCAGAAACAATGACGTTGACGGTCTGATAAGACGCATTTCCAAGCTCTGAGGAATAGAGAACAAATCCATGGAAGTCTACATGTATGTACTAAAGAAAGAGACGTCTTTCCAAAACTTTTGACTATAAAAATTGCACTTAATAAGTTAATAAGGCAGCGTGAACGCTATAATAAAGGCGCTGTCCATGATACTGAGAAGAATTATGTGGTTTAAAAATGCTTTAGAAATACAAAAAGAGCATTTTAAGAACACCATAAACATGTATAATATAGTTTATATCGATTCACGTTAGAATAAGGATATTATCTTATGATTTCATGTGATAAAAAAGCGTTAAAAGAAATCACAAAACGAACGTTTTTACTTCCGGTATTTGAATGAATGGAGAATTTGCATCGAATATCGACGTCTCTCATTGGTCTGTGTGTTGTATAACTGTGAACAATGTGAACGCCCATTGGTTTCAATGAATGAGTGTTACATCAGCACTGCCAGTTCCCACGGGAGAATAGGTTTCATTGACAAAAGTGACTAGTAGCCTCGACGTGCTGTACTGGTTTGCTTAGCAGGGAAGACAAATATGTTTGCATAATGTTGGACAAATGTTTTGTGAATGTTGAAATGAATGAGGAAATATGTTTGTCTGTCGAAGTATGTGAAGAATGATTGTTTACATTTAAAACGCACGGTTTTCGCTTCCAATATACTAGTTATTTTCATTGATAAAACGCTAAACTTCCAGTTCACTTCCGGGGTGGGCGGGAGATGTGTAGTTGAGGAGAGTATGTGTTTTTGATGGCATATCATTACTATATGAATGAAAGAAAGAAACTAATACGGTTAATTTGTCTTGGAATGTCACTAAGACCAAGGCTGATTCAAATAGCATTACTCAATTGAATATATGTTTGCAAAACAATTAGAAATGGGGTATAATAAATTACATTCCAATAAGTGTAAAATATATTGTATGGGGAATAGATACACATAACATTTAAAAGGGGTGGCTGTAGTTAATAATATGTACTTCAGATTGACTGGATTAAGGAAGCTATTATATTACAGGGATTAACTAAATGAATTCTCATTGGTTCAAATGAAACACATTACAGGGAAGTGGAACGTTTCTCAATTGGCAAATGGGGGAGAGGTTTTACTAACTTCAGTTGCAAAACTGACGTTTTTATTAGAAATAGATACACTTCTTTGTGAAAAGACAATGATTATATGTATAAATGTGGGCGGACCGAATGTGAAATAGAGTGAAGGACTAAATTGCAATTTGTTGTGTATATGTGAGAACAATGTTTAGAGACGGCAGTTAATTACAAGAGTTGCTAAAGAGCCCGCCACACTGAAAATGCTTCTCAAAATCATTGAGGAAATTTAGTTTTTCACCACAAGGTGGTAACAAATCACAACAAGTCATTTTTAATCCAATACAATGGCTTGATTTTATAAGGTAAATACGCTGCTACAAAGCAAATAGATCTGTCTCTCTTGTCTATATTTGCTACACTACACTAACACATGCTCCACTGTTTCCTGCCCACTACAATACTCACACCTACCCATCTCATGTTTGCCCATTATCCTAAGTGTACTATTTAGCCCTGTGTGTCCAAATCTCATTCTTGATACAATAACTTCCTCCCTCGTACCTCTGCCCACATCTCTCATTTTCCCTACTGCCCTCTGGATATTATAAAAATGCCTACCTTTACTTCCTCTATCCCACTCCTCCTGCCACTTCTTTTTCATTTCATATTTAATTACACTCTTAACTTCTGCCTTGCTGTAACTCACATCCAGACTTACTTCTACTCTACTAGCTGCTTCCTTTGCAAACTTATCCGCCAGTTCGTTCCCCTCCACCCCTATATGTGCCTTCCTATTACCAGACATCTTCTTAATCATGCCCAACACTCGGTCTAGCGGCGTAGTCCTGCCTGTTGACTCACAGAACCTCCTCCAGTATTCTTTCTTCGCTGACTTCACTACATTCCTAACTATTGCCTGCTTTCTTTTATACTCAATTACATTCTGAAATGTATGTGTTTTCCCTAATATTTTAAAAGCCTTATTCCTATTTTTTATTGCCTCAGTGCATTCTTTCGTCCACCATGGAACTATCTTTTTCCTGTTACTATTTTTAACTTTCTGTATCGCTTTTCTCCCTGCTTCTACTATACTATTACTTATTTCTGTGTTGAGGCCATTAATATCATGGTCTACATTTATTTCCCTCAATTTCTCATCAGCATTCTGTACTTGTCCCAATTCACAGTAAATTTCGCTGAGTACATTTTACTCAAACTGAGTACATTTTACTCAAACTGAGTAAAATTGTACTCACTTGGGCTCAAATGGACTCAGTTTGAGTAAAATTTACTCTGCGGAATTTAATCTGCCCCTTCAAACTTCCACCTCCCCTCTCTCTCATCCTGCTCTATTTCCCTTTCTGCCCTTCCTATACTAATTCATATTGGGTAATGATCACTACCTATAGTAACAGTGTGCTGTGTAACTGATTTAGTGTGATTTAAATTTTAGAGATAATGGTTAATACTGGATAAAAGTGAATTGATCAATGCAACTATTTAGTTTCACTAAGCTTGTAATGATAGGAGACAGTTGAGACAGACACAGACTCTGCTATGGTTTGAAAAATATTCCACCCAAATTGTGAAATAATCCTCACTTGTAAATGAACGGATAGTCCAATCGAGTCTTCACCGAATTGACTTGTATATCTGACTATATTCAATATCCAAACTGTCATAATTATCATAATCTATGAGGAAAGAACATCCTCCAAATGGTCTATTGGAGCTGTTGTGAGTCCACAGCAAATTATGGCATTCAGTTTAAAACAGTAGATAAGTACTGTACAGAGATTGTCACTTACAAATAGATGGCATTATAAATAGATAGATAGATAGACACATACGTGTTGATTGCAATATTATAATACAGAAGAGAGGATAAATTACTTTAAGGAAAACTATATGTCAGATGAAATGTTTTATGATGTGTTCAATACTGTGCTGAATATATACTTGTGACTGTACTAACCAATTATATTGTGCTGATTATGTGTTTATGTGAAGTAGATATGTTTGGTTTACATTGTATGGCAATGAAGATAATATGCTAAAAATTCCGATTTCTGTGCTCATCAGTAACATAATTCATTTAGAAAAAGATTGTTTTGCATATAGTAAACAATAGTTTAGGTCAGTATAATGTTTTCACAGTAGGAACTTGTTGCAGGATTGTTAATGCAAACTATCTATGCGTAATTTTATAGTTAAATAACTGCTATGCATTAATTTGGTGACATTGTATACCTTAAGTGTATTATTTTAGATTATTGGAAATGTTTATTTCACATTATAACAGAAGAAATTCTGGCTTTCTTTTAAGTAATATAATACTGTATATTCATATTTTAAGTCTGGCAACAGAAGTGTATACATGACATGAATGGTGTGGAAGTGCTATTGGAGTTTTAAATATTTTTATTTGATGTTATAATGTATGATTGTTTATCCCACTGTGCTAATTAAGCTGGTTCTTGATTTGTTTTAGTGGATTATAGTATTCAACAAAAAATGGGGGTAATGGTCCTATGGGATGACTGTTCTTGTTTTGTAAAATGATAATATTATGAGAATATTATGATCAATGCTATGTTTCCAGGTACACTTTTCAGGTGTGTTGGGTTGATAAGTTGGTAAGTGGTTGTGACATCGACTTGAAGTCAACCAGGTATAGACCCGACACATTTTTCTTTTACTGAATATTAAGATAAAATCAAATATTCCCAGTAGGGAAATATAGATACTTGTGTAAGGTAGTAGCCCGTTGTGCAAACTACCAATCATGGATTTCCTTTTTGCTACAGTGTTTCTGATCAACTCTTGCTGTGGCAGTAAGGAAAGCGTAAGAGAGGATGGTATGGTGGACAATTTTGATGTCTCCCACCTGTACAGCCTGGCCAAGCTGCACAGATGGGAGAGAGAAAAAAATGTTTCACCGCAATGGCTTTTGTGGTCATGTGGACTCTGAACTAGACAGAGTCAAAGAGAGGATATCAAAATGGACGGTTGATTAATCCGGATGCTTACAACCTGTCAAGATTATGACGACTAATAGACACAGAAGAAATGCAGATGGGTCCAAATAATTTATGCTAAAATCATTCTAACCTTGAAGAGGCCAGTGAATGGTTTCTGAAACAGGGTAAGGGGAGCCACATTGGGAAATGGACAAGGTCCTATAACCTGCCAAAGTTACGGCGACAATGCAAGATTACACACAAAATTCCATGGGCAAAAAGTGAGAGACTATATTAGGAATGTTATGAATAACCAAAACATGTGAATAATTTGTTCTTTTTCTGAGAAAATACAGGTGGAAGTGGCCAGTGGACTAGAAGTATCTTAGATTAGTTTAGAAAATAGGGAACGAAATCCAGGTGCAGAACGAACCAGCATGCTATATGAACGAGAAGACGACAACGAAAACAAAACAGTATCTTTATATTTCTATCACAAATTCTCTCAATAAAAATAATGTTAAAAGAACAACATTTATGCTAAATTTAGAAGAAATTGTATCTGAAATTACAGTTGTATATATAGTAAAACATGTCTCTTTTTCCCTTGTTCTGCCCAGCCTCTACACCTGGTTCGGCTGCTACTCCTGCTCCCGGCTTCTCAACTGGTCCTGGCTCATCGACTGGTCCTGGCGCTCCGTCTGGTCCAGCCCTACGCCGTGACTGGCGCCCTGGTCCTCGCCGTGGTCCTCGCCATGGTCTTCGCCGTGGGTTGTGTTGGGTCCTACTCCGGGGGGTCATCGCTGCCGCACCTACGTTTTGGCTCTCCTGATCCGGTCCCTAGTCTGGCGGCTGGTGGGTCCCTCGTCCGGGATCCTGCTCCGAGGTCCTTACCCTCGCCCCTTGGCTCCAGGCTCCCTGACCGGCTCCCTGCTTCTCTTCCCGCCTCCCCTCTCCGGGCCTCTGTCCCTGTCCCCACCCCCCCTCGTCGGGCCTCTGTCCCTGGGTCCAGCCCCCCTCTCCGGGCTTCTGTCCCCGTCCCCACCCCCCCTCGTCGGGCCTCTGTCCCTGGGTCCAGCCCCCCTCTCCGAGCCTCTGTTCCCGTCCCCACCCTCCCTCGTCGGGCCTCTGTCCCCGGGTTCAGCCCCCCTCTCTGGGCCTCTGTCCCCGCTCCCACCCCCCCTCTCCGGGCCTCTGTCCCCATCCCCACCCTCCCTCTCCGGGCCTCTGCACCCGTTTTCAGCCCCCCTGGCTGCTATGCCCCTCCTGGGTTCGCTGCTCGAGCTCCCGGGCCCAGTTCTTCGGGTCCTCACCCTCAGCCTCTTCCGGGGTCTTGGCCTCCCGCTTCACCCGTGTCCGGACTATGTGGTCAGGTGTCTGGAAGCCACCCGTTCGGGGGGGGGGTACTGTAACAGTCCCAGACAGGACAATATGAACAGTGTCCACAATATGAACAATGGTGACCGTTGCAGTATCCTACCTCCTTCCATGGCGCCATCTGCAGGTGACCATTTTGTGGTTACATTTTATTGAGTTAATTTCCACTTGTTTTTTATCTTGGGCTTTTCCTTCCTTTGTTTAAATGTCGTCCTCCTGTCTGGTTGTTGTTTGTGAGATTGCTTTGGTTGTTGTGGTGTTATTGCTTTTGTGTTTAGTTGGTGTTAATTGTTTCTGTGTTTTAGACTGGCCTGCCAGGTGTTTTCAATTGTAATTAGTCTGTGTATATTAGTGTGTCCTGTTCCCACTTCCTGTGTGACGTCATATCTCCGTGTTCCCGTTCCTGTTTGTTCACTGCTGTGGTCTGCCTTGCCCTGCTGTTTGTTAAGTCTTAGTAAGTTTTATTAGTATTCCGTTTTGTTCATCTTTGTTTTCGTGTAACAGTTCGTGTTTGTATTTAGCGCCAGCGCGGCTGTGCCTTTTTGCTTTTGTTTTGTATTTGTATATATTCCAGCTTTGCTCCTGTGTTCTGATATTAAAAGACACACCACATTGAGAAGAGCAACCACCGTCTCCTTCCTCTGTCATTCCGCAGTTTCGGTGCTCTCCTGTCAAACCGCATATTGGGTTCTACTTTCCCCCCCGCCTCGTAACAGGCAGATATATTGGCAGACAAATATATTGGCAGACAGATATATATACAGATATATTAATAGACAGATATATAGACAGATATATATAGACATATATATTGACAGACAGATATATACAGATATATAGACAGACAGATATATTGACAGACAGATAGACAGACAGATATATAGACATATATATATACAGAGACAGACATGTTGACAGACAGACAGAAATATATACAGACCTACAGACAGATATACAGACAGAGGAGAGATGAGTGAGTGAGGGAGATAACGGCAAGAGAGAGAGATTAAAAATATAGATAATTAGCTGTGAATGACCACTGGCCACTGAACAGGGTTGCGTGCCTTGCTCAAGGGCACTATAGCAGCAAGCCTCATTCACCCACTCCCCCTGAGCAGATTTTCCAGAACGTCCGGAGATCTAACTGGCTAGCTTCCAAAACCCCATCTCCTCCTTTCTTTTCAGTGAGAAGTTGGAGTGTGTGTGTGTGTGTTTCTGTGTGTGTGTCTGTGTGCGTGCGTGCGTGTGTGTGTGTGGTCCCATATCAGAGAGGAAGCCTTTGAGAGGAAGTATTTGTTTTGGCTCTGGAGAGGACCATTGATGTGTCTGTGTGTGTGTGTGTGTGTGTGTGTGTGTGTGTGTGTGTGTGTGTGTGTGTGTGTGTGTGTGCGCGCGTGTGCGTGTGTGCGTGCGTGTGTGTGTGTGTGTGTGTGTGTGTGCGTGCGTGTGTGTGTGTGTGCGTGTGTGTGTGTGTGTGTGCGTGCGTGTGTGTGTGTGCGTGCGTGCGTGTGTGTGTGTGTGTGTGTGTGTGTGTGTGTGTAACTGTTGACATGCCGCCAAACGGGGCACTTCCTGTCTCTGCCTTACAACGATCATTCAGGAAAACCATCAACGCAACAAGCCCCTTCCTGCCTTGGTGCGTCGGCCAATAAAAAGTGTCCTAGACGATGATGCTCTTAACCAGAGCAACTCACAATAGACCTCTCACTCCGGTGACGTGTTCCGTCTGCTCGCTCGCTCGCCTGCCAGGATGACCTCAGCGCCGCTGATCACAGATCAGCCAACGATGTAACTTACTGTTGGCAACGTGGCCCTTACAGTTAGACTGGTTAACAACACATGGCATCCTCCTCTCATCACACGTGCAGTTTCACAGACAACACGGCAGGCAACACGGCAGACAGGCACCACGACAGACAACACGGCAGACAACACGGCAGACAACACGACAGACAACACGACAGACAACACGACAGGCAACACGACAGGCAACACGACAGGCAACACGACAGGCAACACGACAGACAACACGACAAACAACACGGCAGACAACACGACAGACAACACGGCAGACAACACGACAGACAACACGACAAACAACACGGCAGACAACACGACAGGCAACACGGCAGGCAACACGGCAGACAACACAACAGACAACATGACAGACAACACGACAGACAACACAACAGACAACACAACAGACAACACGACAGACAACACGGCAGACAACACGACAGACAACACAACAGACACCACGACAGACAACACAACAGACAACACAACAGACAACATGACAGACAACACGGCAGACAACACGACAGGCAACACGACAGACAACACGACAGACAACACGACAGACAACACGACAGACAGACAACACGACAGACAGACAACAGACAACACGACAGACAACACGACAGACAACACGACAGACAACACGACAGACAACACAACACGACAGACAACACGACAGACAACACGACAGACAGACAACACGACAGACAGACAACAGACAACACGACAGACAACACGACAGACAACACGACAGACAACACAACAGACAGGCAACACGACAGACAACACAACAGACAACATGACAGACAGACAACAGACAACACGACAGACAACACGACAGACAGGCAACAGACAACACGACAGACAACACAACAGACAACACGACAGACAACACGACAGACAACACGACAGACAACACGACAGACAACACGACAGGCAACACGACAGACAACACAACAGACAACACGACAGACAGACAACACGACAGACAACACGACGGACAACACGACAGACAACACGACAGACAACACGACAGACAACACGACAGACAACACAGCAGACAACACGACAGGCAACACGACAGACAACACGACAGACAACACGACAGACAACATGACAGACAACACGACAGACAACACGACAGACAACACAACAGACAACACGGCAGACAACACGACAGACAACACGGCAGGCAACACGACAGACAACACGGCAGGCAACACGACAGACAACATGACAGACAACACGACATGCAACACGACAGACAACATGACAGACAACACAACAGACAACACGACAGACAACACGACAGACAACATGACAGACAACACGACAGACAACACGACAGACAACACGACAGACAGACAACATGACAGACAACACGACAGACAACACGACAGACAACACGACAGACAACACGACAGACAGACAACACGACAGACAACACGACAGGCAACACGGCAGACAACATGACAGACAACACGACAGACAACATGACAGACAACACGACAGACAACACGACAGACAACACGACAGACAACACGACAGACAACACGATAGGCAACACGACAGACAGACAACACGACAGACAACACGACAGACAACACGACAGACAACACGACAGACAACACGACAGACAGACAACACGACAGACAACACGACAGGCAACACGGCAGACAACACGACAGACAACACGACAGACAACATGACAGACAACACAACAGGCAACACGACAGACAACACGACAGACAACACGACAGGCAACACGACAGGCAACATGACAGACAACACGACAGGCAACACGACAGACAACATGACAGGCAACACAACAGGCAACACGACAGGCAACATGACAGACAACACGACAGACAACATGACAGACAACACGACAGACAACACGACAGACAGACAACACGACAGACAACATGACAGGCAACACGACAGGCAACATGACAGACAACATGACAGACAACACAACAGACAACACGACAGACAACACGACAGACAACATGACAGACAACACGACAGACAACACGACAGACAACACGACAGACAGACAACACGACAGGCAACATGACAGACAACACGACAGACAACACGACAGACAACACACGACAGACAACACGACAGACAACACACGACAGACAACACGACAGACAGACAACACAGGAAAGAAAACACTTCATTTTTGCCAAATAGCTACTACTACTACTATTATTACTATACTACTACTACTACTACTACTACTACTACTACTACTACTACTACTACTACTACTACTACTACTACTACTACTACTACTACTACTACTACTACTACTACTACTACTATTACTACTACAGTACTACTACTACTACTACTACTACTACTACTACTACTACTACTACTACTCAAGTTTCAAGTTCAAGTTTCTTTAATAGTTGTCATACAGAAGTACAGAATACTTTCATACAAAATGCTTCTTACTGTTACGCTCCAGAGACTGTGCTAGACAAGATAGTATCAAATAACATAGTATAGCATGTAATTTAGAAGAAGAAAATGAGGTCACAGTGTTCGGTATAGACATATGTACAATGTTCTGAGTTACCATATAATATACAATACTATGCAGTGTACTAATGTACAATACTATATAGTGCAAAGCAGAAATGGGATGAGGTACAATTTAGGTACAATTTACAGTAAGGTATACGAGTTGTAGTGCAACCTTCATCAATAAATATAAAGTGTGGGGAGTGGGTGCTACAGTGTGTTTGTTTAAAGTGGGTGTGTGCTATAAAGTGTGTGGAGTGGGTGCTACAGTGTGTTTGTTTAAAGTGAGTGTGTGCGTGTGGATGTGTGTGCTATGTGCGTTTGGTGGTTGTTGTTGTGTAGTGTTCATTGTTCGTTTAGCAGCCTGATGGCCTGGGGATAGAAGCTTCTTCTGAGTCTTTCTGTGCTCGCCTTAAGACTCCGGTATCGCTTGCCTGACCGCAGCAGTTCAAAGAGGCAGTTGTTCGGGTGACTGGAGTCTTTAATGATTCTCTTAGCCTTGCCCTTGCAACGCTTGTTGTAAATGTTCTGGAGGGTGGGGAGCCCCCCTCCAATTGTGCGTTCGGCTGAACGTGTCACTCTTTGTAGTCTGCTTCGGTCTTGTGCAGTGCTATTCCCAAACCAGGAGGTGATGTTGCCAGTCAAGATGCTCTCTATTGTACATGAGTAGAAGTTCTTAAGGATCTTCTGACTGACTTGGAACTTCCTTAGGCGCCTGAGGAAGTAGAGGCGTTGTCGTGCCTTCTTCACAACACTGTCAATGTGTGTGGTCCATGTCAAGTCCTCGGATATGTAGGCTCCGAGGTACTTAAAGCTGTTGACTCTCTCAACCGGTGCCCCGTCGATGCTGAGGGGGCTGTAGTCCTTGACCCCCGACCTCCTGAAGTCCACAATCATCTCCTTTGTTTTGCTGACGTTCAGGGAGAGGCTGTTTTCCTGGCACCATCCCGCCAGGACCTTGACCTCTTCCAGGTAGGCCCTCTCGTCGTTGGCAGAGATCAGGCCCACCACCACTGTGTCGTCAGCAAATTTGATGATTGTATTGCTACTCCGCTGAGCCACACAGTCGTGTGTGTACAGGGAGTAGAGGAGGGGACTCAGAACACAGCCCTGGGGGGCCCCTATGTTGAGGGTGATGGATGAGGAGGTGCAGTTGCCTGCTCTCACCACCTGGGGTCTGCCAGTCAGGAAGTCCAAGACCCACTGGCAGAGGTCATAGTTCAAGCCCAGGTCCCTGAGCTTGGCTATGAGTATGGAGGGGACTATGGTATTGAATGCCGAGCTGTAGTCGATGAATAGCATTCTCACATAGTTCCCCTGCCTCTTGTCCAGGTGTGATGCTGCTGTGTGCAGCACATGGGCTATGGCGTCCTCCGTGGACCTGTTGGGGTGGTATGCAAATTGCAGGGGGTCCATGTTGATGGGGAGGGAGGAGCAGATGTAGCCCTTTACTAGCTTCTCAAAGCACTTCATGGCTATGGAGGTGAGAGCTACAGGGCGGTAGTCGTTGAGGCAAGCAGGCTTGGATTTTTTGGGTACAGGGATAATAGTGGACTTCTTCAGGCAGGTGGGGATGACAGCCTGTTCTAAGGACAGGTTAAATATGTCAGTAAATACTGGGGCCAGTTGGTCGGCACAGACTTTTAGGACGCGGCCGGGGATGCCGTCCGGACCTGCTGCCTTCCTGATATTCACTTTTTTAAAGGTCCGCCTCACCTCATGCTCTGTTACCCTGAACACTGCGTCTCCATCAGCAGCCGACCCCCCCCCCCCCCCCATTGCCGTGGCTTGTGGGCTGGTGTTGTTATTACCAGCATCAAACCTCGCATAGAAGGTATTGAGGTCATTTGCTAAGGAGATGTCACTGTTCAGTTTGAGGGAGGCGCCTTTGTAGTCTGTCA